>NC_143579.1:216603682-216903682 GCF_048544385.1 Mastigoproctus giganteus | reverse complement strand
TGGTAAGAGGTGGGTTAACAAGATCTCTAATACACGGGTTAGAAGAAAAGTAGTATGCTAGTAAGTCAGATTTATCATTGGCTGAAGTGGTAATAGAACCACCAAGTTTTTTTAACAGAGGTTGAGAGTACAGATGGAAAAAAGTTGCGGCCAATAGCTTTGGCAAGAGATCAGAATGCTCGATTACCATTTTGACAAAAGCAAGAGTTTTTTTTAAACTCTTAGCCTGTTTAAAATCTAGTTTTAACTGATGATTGATAACTGCCTTACAATTTTTGTGAGTTTTGTGGCAGAAAATTAATCTGGAGATTTGTATGCAACAATCTTATCTTGAAAAGCCGTAACTTAAAGCATTTATTGGAAAATCAAGGTTTAGATGGAGGACGAGATTTTAAGGTGGAGTGAGAAACAAAAGATTTCATTTCTACACGAATAATTTCACTGACATGATCTGAGCAAATGTTGACATCAGAACACTTATATCAGTAACCCAACCAAGGAAAAGAAGAATAGAAATCTCGCAGATCATCCATTTTTGCAGTCTTGTAATATGAAACATGAGTCTGAGAAAAACTACAAGAGAAAGATTATTTTGAGACGATACCATCACGAAGTTTTGATCTGAGGTGCCGAGCGGGCCACTCACCTCTACCGGGTACTTAGAAGGGTTCATGAGAAAAAGATCGAGAGTTGTTTTGGTTGTGTGGTTCGGATTTTTTGGTATTCTGGTAGGTAAATTAACAACTGTGCCAGTCATTAGGAATTGCAAAAGACTCGGCATCTCAATCAGTTGGGTCTGTGTGGCTAGAAAGCGGAAGCCAGATGGAGTTATGAACATTAAAATCACCAAAGAAAATTTCCTCACTCTTAGGAAAGTTGGAATGGAGGAAGTCAAGTTTCAAAGAGGAAGTCAGAGTTGCAAGTGATCAGTGGAGTGGAGTTGAGAGAACGATAGCGGTAACAGATGAATTTGACAGAATGTGGTAGAGAGATTAAAGCAGAGAAGATCGAAAAGAGCAGATTCCAAATTACTAAGTGTCTGACATGGAATATCTGAACGGACGTATGCACAAGTACCACCTTTTGAAGCCAAAGGAATCATACGGCGAATAATTTGCTCAGTTGATTCAAGCAGTGCTTGAATCAACCGATAACTCAGATTCTGTCAGCAAGAGGACATGGGGGTTTGGCAGACTATAAATGGCAATCATTGAGACTTGAACTGAGGCCAGGTTTATTTGTGAAATGAACTAGTAAATGTTTAGGAGGTTTAAATCTTTCGCAGATAGGTTTGTTCCATCATTTTGACTATTCGTGTGTATTCAATAACAAGAAAAGGTTGGGGGGGGGGGAATATGTGTGAAATTTTGTTGATGATAAACTGCTTTGCAAAGATCGGTTAAATCGTTACACCACCAAAGGCAGAGTTTTAGGGGTGATATGTTTCTTTTTTGATGATTTAAAAGATGCCTTTTAACGAAGAATTAATAGGATGTTAGGTAAGGGAGCAGAACCATTCTGGAGAGGAGTTTCGAAATATATTTCTCATTCCTGCCAAGTAAAGTTCCGATTGCTACACTATGGAGGAGTGGTCACTTTAATCAAGAGGGCAAGGGATAAAGGACAGTGGTATTGCCAAGCTTTGCACTTCGTGCCATCGAGGACTTGATTTGAAAGATGTTGATTTATTAAAGACAAGACCTGAAAGTGAATTTAAATGAAACGGACTAAGAGTGAAAGTTTATAGGAACGAAGTAATAACTGAGGACATTTACAGTTTTTTTTTGTTCTTGATGCCGTGTAACAGGGTCGGATTCTTTGATCAGTACTAGTCATCTGCAAAAGTGAGAGTAGACGGGCAGCCTCCACAGAACAAAAACCGAAACCACTAAGTTGTATATTCTGCTTCTCACTGGGCTAACATAATCCAACACCATACTATGCGAACATGCACAGCACTGCACTGATTGGCTTTGATGGGTAGAGTATCTTCACATACACGCGATAGTTGTCATAGGCTGACTCGGAACCACTACCACCACAATAATAGAAACCTGTTGCACTAAAGTAAAACTAGGAAAACTCTAATAAACCTTTGTGTGAAGTGAAGGTACATAAATCTTAAAAGTTCAATCAGGGCGAGTCGTCCTCATGTATGGGTAGAAGCGCGAAACAAATCTTTATGGTATTCGTGGAAAAGGAAGAATAGTATGCAACAGGGCTTTGGAGACAGCTTACGTCCTCAACTTGTAGCCATAAGAATCTTAAAAACCAAAAAAGAAAAGCATGATTGCTTTTATTTGAAGATATCTGTGTGACAAATTGTACCTAAAGGTCTGATAATTAAGTTCCAGGAAGAAGGCTATCGCACGCAAGTCACAGCACGTTGGACCGTGAACAAAATCATTTCCGTTTCTTAATCAGTCGCACGCATTGTGTCATCATGTTGTTCGAGGCGTTGTGTTAAGTGATAGAATAAAGAGCGGACATTAAGCTTCTTCCAAATAGTGAATGAGCAATCACACAATTGTGCAGCTGTACAGGGCAACCACATTTTCCAGTTTGGACTCTGTTAAATCGGGTGCATGTCTCTTCTACAGATAATGGGCATTGTTTTTTTTTTTTTCCTGAATCTGTCTAGCACCTCAGCTCAGATGAATTGTAATTTTAACTCATTCGTCCCAATACCTGGTATTCATCAGTTTGTCTGGATGTAGTATCCTACCAAAAAGTGAAAACTAAATCCTGCGCAGGCATTGCTATACCTCCGAATGAACTCTGGTATAATATTGGAGTCCCGAACCCTTGTTTATGCTGTCCAGGATACGTTGGAACACATAAGTTAAGAAAACAGCGAATTAAAGAAATTTTTATAGAGTTAACAACAAAAATATCTTTCTTTGTGAGTCTGTATATTTCCCTTTGTCTGATCGCGTCTCTTCGAGATGTTATTAGTCCAAACTTTTGATGAGAAGTCATCTTTTTGATGCCACGATCTTCCATTGACACCCACACAATGGAATCTCAGTTTGACCGTTATAAGAACAGCAGTTTACATGGCTGAGCCTTAGTAGAGATCAATTATATAAATGGTCCTGGAAGCTATATGGGCCCTATTGTTCAGATTAATCACTATGATCTTCTGATTTTAATAATAAGATCAAATGGCTTTAAGATACAGCAAATGTTTAAGATATCTTCAATTGGTTTTCTGACGATTTTTCCTATCTAAAATATGATCTCCGTGAACGACCCTCGTATGTCTAAATATATCTGTTAGACGCGAATGAGTTCACATTGAATTCTGAGATTCAACACGATACCGGAATGTAAATCATTCGGATAGCTTTCTCCATTATTTAAATCATTTTGACTCAAGGTTGGTATTTGTAAATATTTAGAAATGTGAAACGTTCTCTGTGTTTGGCGAAGAGAAGAGCGAAATTGAAAATATCACAAGCGTGGAGTTGAAGGCCAGAGAACAGTTCTCATATGTCTCTAGAATCGGCCCATAAATGTCAGTACTGAACAACATTTAATGTTTCCATTTATCGTCCATAACCGTATGCAAATAGCTGCATCCACGCTGAATTTGGAGCATTCTGGATGACCGCTCTGCTTCCTTTCACCATAATACTTGCGCTTTAATATCATCAGTGGATAACTCTTTAATATTGCTGTACGTTTTGCTATGGTTGTTTGCTTACAATCCCAATGATTATGTATTTAATACAATGTGAAACATTTTTGACACCGGTTATTAGTGCAGGGTGGACTGTAACTACAGATATTTGAGGGCATTTTAGAGTTTTATTGGTCATTTGGTCAGTAGAATCAGCAATAAAATACTAACTATTACAATTAACACCTGTTCTGGTATGGTAAATGCCATTTTCCGTTGTCGACTCCATAGTTTTGTCAAGAAAATGACTATTAATAAGTCTCCAAATTGTATTTTACTTCTCTCCACGATATGAATCTACTATTAAATAAAATAATATTCAATTTTAATTGAAAAGTCAGTTGGGGGTTTAACAGGAGACCAATATTCTGTGAAGAATCACAAGATCCTAATTAGGTAATTTACCTTTCGCCTCAAAATTATATTTTGGAGTGAAAGGCAAGCCCAATATCAGTAGGGTATCGAATAAATTCCCTCCCAGTTAATAACATGTGGTCATGTCAAGTCTATTCATCGACAATGTCATTTTATCTGATGGTATAATGCCTGACAGTAAGTTTGCTGGACTGGTCCTAGTGTATGCAGACTTCTTGTACATCTGGCAAAAAGAAAAAGAATCCTAATTTATTCGTACCTTCCTCATCGCTAAAGAGGGCATGAATATCCAATTCTTCTTTGAACATGACCTTACGATTCGGTAAGACATGCAATTTTCCATTCGAAAAATTGTCTGAAATCATAACTCAAGTCTCTTTCGTCCTGGACCCCTTTGAATTCCACTTTCCGTATCTTGTAAGTAAATCCTGGATTTCTGTATTCTCTAAGTGGAAAACCTAAGGAGTTTTGTACTATGCTTTAAATTCCAGTTTCCATTTTCAGAATCATTTGTGCAATCTATCTAATATTTCATAGCAAAATGGTCTACTTCTGGACGCTAACCACTCTTCCTATCGTCAGAGACGACATCTTTCTTATTCAGAAAGATGAGAAACAGAAGTGGACCGAATACTGGTCCCTCAGAGATTCCATTTGTTAAACTGGTCCACATCAAGGAAATGTCCATTTATGGCTAATTTCTGCTCTTACCTTTGGCTGACCTTTGATCCAACTACGCATAAACTGTTAACATCAGATCATAGAATGTAACTATTTCAAGTGCTGCTCATTCTGGACCCGGGAAAATCTCTACTGAGTGCTGCAATGATTTACTCCTATTTGTACAAGAATTTATACATATACACTGAGTGATCACTGAATTGTGACCACCCCCATCCGTAATAAACTGTGACATATAACTCGCAGCATAAAAAGCCGAACAGCTTTATATCCTAGAGCACTGCTAATTTGCATTTGGTTGTGCAAGTCAAAGTGATAAAGTAGAAGTTATGAGACGTAGCACAGATTTCACGGATTTTCAAAGGGGCATGATTGTGGAAGGTCGTCCGTTGGGTGCTTCCATATCGGAAACGGCACGTCTTGTCGGTTGCTCACGGTCCCCAGTGGTTAAGGTGTATATAGAATGGTTTCGAACGGATGAAACCACCTTCCTCCGATAGAACTGCAAGGAATTACGCAAGGTGGAGGCCAAGGGTGTTGGGCGTTGTACGGGCTCGACGACAGGTCTCTTTGACAGTTGAGATTGCAATACAATATGGGGAATACAAAACCATGTCCCAAATGATGCTGGGACGCACACGTATGGGGTTCTACAGCAGACGACCCAAGAGACACCATCTCCTCATCGCTGATCACGAGGAGAGGCGCAGTATTCGCCGTCGTGTCAAAAACACCCGTTGGACATTGCTGGACTGTAAACGAGTGTTAGTCGGTTGAGTCCCAATGCCTGGTGCAACACGCCGACGGCGCCTTTGCGTGTAGCGCAAGCAACACGATGCCCACTATCAGCCGATAGTGGGCATAAGTCGATTTTTGGTGATATTTCTCATAATTTAGACCTGGTGCCATCAGGGGGCGCCGCTAAATTTTAATTAATTGGCTTATTGTATATATACATATCCTCTGAACATTGCAAGAGGTATATTGTGTCATGTCCCAGAATTGCGTCACATGTGGCTGTGGTAGTCCGTAGTGGAGAATCCAAAAGCAGAATCTTCATATCCGCCAATTCGGCCTCAAAGCCCCAGATGCACCTTGTTGAAGACGTGGCAAGATGCATTATCCTGCTGAAATATCTGTGCCATCCGAGAAGACAGTCGCCACGAAGAGGTGGACCTGATCAGACACAATAGATAAGTAATTTTTAGCATTCAGAGAGCAGCCTAGGGTAAGAGGACTAACAGATTCGCAGGAAAACATTCCCCATACCAAAACACTGTCGCCATCTGCCTATTTCTGTTGAACCAGGGTATAGGTGTCATTTCTCTCTACAGTTTGTCTCAATAACCTCAAAAAAGGCAGTTTTTTTCCAGTCGCCAATGGTGAAATGTCGTTCAGATGTACATTTTAGGTGTCGTTAGCGATGGGTTGCAGTAAGTATTGATGCCTTGACCCGCTGCCTATTCCGGAAGTGAGTTCGTTGGACCATGGTCTTGGAAACGGTCATCCCCTGATTAAAGTCTGTGGTGAGCCATTTTCCCCTCCATCGGTTCGCACAAGGAGGGACAGATTACGGTCTCTACGACCATGAATGAGACATGGCCGCTGGTCCAGCGACTGCTCCTCTGTCCACTGTTGGAACACCTTAACTTCTATACTCCGCAAACAGATCATAAGATTTGCAGTTTTCGTAATACTGCCATTCTTCGACCAGTACTTCCTTCAAATTGATCTCCTCTCTCCGAGATCAATTATGCCATCTGGGAGGAACGGCCGATTGTTGAAAGGCAGATGAAAGGCAGAGATATTGTTTTGATAGGACAGAGTAAACAGCAGAAAACTAATGCAAACGATAGAACAGGTGTCAACTCAATGATATTGGGAGTTAACTAAAATTAATTACCGTATTAGTCCTATGGTGTAAGGAAGCCCTGGGCTTCTTTCTGCACTGGCCAAAAAAAAAAAAAAAAGAAAAGTTAATCATAGTACCATTGTATAAGGCAATTGTGAGACCAAACTTGGAATACAATGTCCTGGTATCGAGACCCTACCTTAAAAAAGACATCGAGCATCCATCCTGAAAGGTAGCTGTTCGATGAACTTGGTGATATCGGAAAAGGGCACCCATATGCGGAAAGAAAGGTTCGATAAATTATCGATGTGATACTATGGGCCTCTTTGTCGCCTGTCTACACTGCTCGGATAACTTCCTATCACAACTCCTAGATTCCTTTCCTCCTCTACTGTTTTTAGTTTTCGTAATACTGGCACCAAGTGTACAAGTTTATTTTGGGGTTGGTATTCCCAAACTGCAAGACCTTGCATTTTACTGCATCAAAAGATGGCTACCGCTATTTTGACCATCCCTGTAAACTCTACCGCCCTGAAGATCTGCTTGGCGCTGATCATAAACTGGCATACTGATTTTAAATCAATCTCTCTGTCTATTAGTTTATTGTCAGGAGTGTGGTCCCAGTACCGATCCTTGTCGAAATTTCGCCAAGGATCGAACCGTCTTACATTCTAAAGAATAACCGTTAATAGCTAAGAGGTTAGTTTAATGATTTTTCCTTTACAATGCTGTCTCATGCAGAATTTCATTTCTATCTAAATGATCCTGGCTTGTGCATTGGATCGTAAGATTATCTATGGAATCTGGTGGTAAACATTTCTACTGCATTTTCCACAAAGAACTGTCACGTTGCGGTTTCCTTTCTAGGATATTTCCTGATCAGCATAATTTCCAACCATGAGAAACCTTCCTCGTTATTTTTTATATGCCATTCTAAGAGGAGAACGTCACCAAACGAATATAGAGCTGTTCTAATTGCCCTTCACCTTTCGTGTTCGAACTTGACCTTCCTAATAAGAAGTGAAGAAAACTGAAGCGCCAAAGATATGGATCAGTCATGAAGAGATATCAGCAAGATGGTGTTGAAACGCGTGTAGAACGTGGGACATGTCTTGCTTTGTTTATCTTGCAACTCGAGCAGTCTTTCGAAGCAGATGAATCTTTTACTTGTGCCAAAATTAGATCATATATCACAGTTCGTGAATAGTAGGTGAAGGGCAGGTTGAGGTGACGAAAGATGGAAAAAGTGTCCTCTTATCACACAAATGGAGTGCTTAGGAGTTGCTTCATCCAAAGCTGGATGAAAATCCAGAGATTGTAAATTTTGCGTTTGACTGCGTTAGCAAAGATTACTTAATAAGAAATTTGTTTTTGGTTTAATATGTCGGAAGTCGCAATACTTTTTTCGAACATTCAAAAAGAAATGAGACTTGTTGAAAAGTTTCTCAATTCAAATTTGACAAAATGGACACTAATCGCTCATCCAGTGTGAGAATAGGCAAGACGTGTGTCCATCTTCAAACAATGGCGAGTGCAAATACTTCAGTTCGAATGAAAGTATCGAGGAATCCATCTTTCACATTTAAAGATGGAGAAAATGCCTACATATCTACCAATCTGCTTCATAACTTTGGTCAGTGAGAAGGGTGACAGCTATAACATAGTAGATCTTTGCAATTAAAGAACTGAACTCGACTTTTCATGTTTACTATATTCTGGTATGGAGATGGGCCACAAAAAATGCACGCAAGGACTTCCTAGTTTCCCCTAACTTTACGAGAGAAGCAGCTGTTCATACTGTAATGGAGGGGCCGGAGAACCTCGCTTGCTACCACGTCCTTTCTAAACAAGCAAAGTGCGGGGGTTCGCATACTACCGCGCTGTCTTTTTAATGCAATCTGGCGAAGTAATAACACGAAATTAAGTGTCGCGAGATACATAAAGCTCGTGCTTGCACTTAACACTGACTGTGTGACAAAATAACGGAAGGACCTATTTTGGGAATTTACGAGTTCCGTCTAAAAACAGAAACGGCTTTTTTATTAGCTTAAGATATGGAATGAGCTGTTATTACTGGGAAAAGCTCATAAGAGAGAAAGTGAACATTAAACGGAGGAAAAAATAGCGATAGGGAATGTTCTTTACCCTAGCGTTGCTTGAATTCTAAGGAAGAACTAAAGAAATTGTCCATAACCAAATGACAGACCCTGTCAGTTCTCACTTCTGATAACATTTCCAGACGTAAGCTTTCTTAAAAAAACTTAAATTCTCATTAAAGCTTCCTATTTATTTAATTTTAATTTCAATGAAATATCCCTGCCCTCCTACGCAAAGTAGAAAAGATCTGGGTTCGAATCCTGTCGATTGACGTGAGGAAATTGTCTTTTTCGCAACGTGGCCGAGGTAGCCGGTGTCAGGGAGGAAACATGGTTTTTCAGCCAATATACATGGAACAATATGGCCATAGTTGCTGATGCTCCTTAAACTCTACAACAACAATGATTTTTCGAATATTTTATTTAAAAGTAGAACTGCTATGGCTAAAAGATGTACCAAGTGGTCCTGATTTTTCAAACATGAAATGATGCAGATTTTTTTTCAGGTCATCAATGGATTCTTTAACGTATGGTAGCAAGTTTAAGTTAAACTGAGCCGCGTAATAATCATAGAAGCTACTAGGCTTTTTCAATTGTATTAAGGAAGGCAGCAAAGAAGGTAAGCAAACCCTTAGCCATAATTATAAGAACGTCCTTGGATTCAGCTGAGGTCACCGCATCCTGGAGATGTGCGAATGTATCCCCAGTTTACAAAGGGTGACGCAAGTAATTACATAATTGTTTATAGTTTTTCTGTTCCGAGGAGTACAATGGAGTCACTGGTAAAAGAAGTAATGCAGGATCATCTACACAAGGCTGCAATTATACTTCAGACAGAGCTGGGTTTGCTAATGGGGAATTCTTGTCTGACCAGTTTTATTAGATGCTAACGTGGCCACAAAGGACTGGATGCAAAAATAATTTTGATATTATATACTTAGACATCAGGAAAGCTATTGATACTGTTGCGCATGGAAGACTACTGTACAAATTGGAGCAGTATGGCATTAAGGGCAAGTTGCTACAATAGATGAGTGGGTGAAGACAGAGTGGTAATCAATGGACATTGTCTTCGTTATCTCATATTATTAGTGGAGTCCCCCAGGGGTCGGTGTTGAGCTTGTTTTTTTCTATATATTTATTGATATTGATGACGGCATATCAGGCTTGATGGCAAAGTTTGCAGATGATACAAAGGTTGACAGGATGGTTAATGACAGAAATGACTGTATGCTGCTGCAACAGTATTTAGGAAGATTGGTTGAGAAATGGCAATTTAAGTTTGACATTGACAAATGCAAGGTACCGCGTATAGGAAGTACACCCAGATTAACGTACCAACTATAGGGGGCTCTACACTTAATTCATCCGGATATGAAGTTCTCTGAGCAATGCAGACAGGCTGCTAGACTAGAACAGTTTATGGAGTTTTGTCAATGATATACAGGAATTTTGCTAGTAGAGATAAGAAGATGATTATCCAGTTGTATAAGGTAATGGTCAGGCCACACCTTGAGTACTGCATAGAGGTCTTGAGGCCTCATTTTAATAAGGATGTCGACCTGCTGGAACGAGTACAGAGAATGGATGGCAGCGAGATTTGTGAGGGGAGAAAAGGGGTGCTTTTACCAAGAAATGTTTGTTCTGCAAATTGCAATATCTGGAACCTAGGGAGAGGTGATTTTATTGGGGTGAATGAGGCTTTGAATGAATTGAGCAAGCTCAATGCTAATGGGAGTCTTCCTCTTGCTCAGACCACACATATGAGGGGAACAAATTCAAATTGAGGAAGGGCAGTTGCTTAGTATATGTGAGGAAGTTTGTTTGGAATAGTTTAAGACCCGGAAAAACTTTTTATCCAGGTATATCAGTAACCTCATTTAGTGTCGAGGCTCAAAAACTAAATGTTACGAAGTTGAGGAACCCTGGAAATCCCCTGTATTGAGTATTATCGATAACATAGTTCTCACTCCTAGATATGACAATTTTTGTTTTTAACAACTGTGTCAAATACCTTAGCAAGAATGTTTAATGAGATAAGATGATGGAATAATGAGATTATCAGACTTGAGCTTTTCGTATGATCTGGTTTATAGTGTCTACAGATCTTAGCTAAGCGGGACAAGTAGCTGTTTGCAAGGAAATATCGAAGATGGTAGTCTCGATCGAACCAGAAAGTGCACTCTTACTCCAAGAAACTGTATAAAATAAGGCAATTTTAAGAGGATGATATCAAATTCTACTCGAGAAATGAGCTTTGTTTCCAATGCATGTACACGCTTACTTACCGGATCACTTAAATTTCATGGATCGATTAAAAATGCATGCAGAGATTCATAAATAATCAGATTACATTGTGTGGAAAATTGGCGTTAAACCTCGACTGGGAGAATTGCGCGTTTATCAAGAAAATCCATTAGCACGCTGCTTATAAAGATGGCCGGTGTTCATTCAATAAATCTTTAGCTGTATAAGTATATTCGGTTCTCTTTCTCAAGCAAATGGCTTAACTAATTACGTGGAATTTAACTATTTATCAAGGTTTTCCACAGTGGCTTAGGGTTAGGCAAACAAGCAATCCAATAAGTTTCCAAAGATGGAGGGAACGATAAAATTTTCCATGAGGAATGATCTTTGAGTCAGAAATGTTTCTGTTGTTGAAAATGTTTTAAATATCTGATAAAGCTAAGTTTTGGGACTTGTTGGGCCGGTTCTGTCGAAGCTACCAAACTAAATTATAATTAGAAATGTATTTTTTCTAAGTTATTTTCCCATTTCTCTTTAACAATAACTCTGTATATCTCTTAAGATATTTTATATGTATCGAAGTTTGGGTAGGTTGGCTTGAAGGATGATACTGTTTACTTCCCTCTCCTCTAAAGTAAATCCAAGGTAGGCATCCCTTACTGTCTTTATTTCTACAGCGATTATCTTGTAAACCGGTAAACTTAAAGATTCATCATTCGATCGATCCCCTATTACAGCAACTGAGTTTTATCTTTCTCTTTACGTCCGATGGTCGTATTTCGGTTATTGGTTACTAAAGGCAAGCTCTGTCCAGAAATGTCCATAGCACAGCAGTCTCTGGTATACATCGTTAGGTCAACGTTAAAGAAACCCACATGTCGGAAAAACATCTTGTTCAGTAGGTCTTGAAGAACGTGGAAGTCAAAGGGCTTTTTTGTATCTTCTTTGGCAGGAGCGGGTAATAAAAAGTCTTCAGTATTTAAGTCGTATTTTTTTACCTTTTGTTCGACATGATCTATTTTTCTTTTGTAGATATCTTTCTCTGTGATTCCATGCTTAAAAGACAAGTTATCGATTAATCAGATGTAATTCTACAGAAGATAAGGTAAAGAATTAAACCCTTTTGGGGAGGAGCATTATTATCCATTGAATGCTAGCTATATGTAGGGATTAGATGGAACTGGGAGAACTACTGAACCACTTAGTTCTGACGAACACTTAAAGGATTCCGTCCCAATACCTCATAGCAGTCGAATTCTCTAGAATTTGTAGAGTTCTATATGCACCCAGTATCGACCACAAAGTTTATATAATTAGCATTATCCTGTACTCCTGAAAGTGTGACTTCATCCTGTAATATTAGCATCATTGCATCATGCTTAATTCTTTTCAGTTTCGGACTCTAATAGATGCATCACTTTGCGTATTTCTGCACCGTTCTGCGTATTCCTGCATGATTCTTCACTTGTCACAATGCATTTGTTGAGTATGATATTGTGGTGTCAATTAGTTACTAATGAATTTCTAGTCTTTAATTTGTTAGTGTCTCTACTTCACCAGAATTACATCACCGTCTTCCCAACACAAGGTGGAAAGGACCTGTCAGAGTCTCGTCAATGGAGGGAGGAATTTTATGCCCTTTTTCATAACGTGGCCGAGTTATTCGGTCTCAGGGAAAGGCAGCATAGTTTCTAAGTTTAAATACTTTAGCTAGAAATTATTTATGGCTGTAGCGATGATCACATGATTTCCAGTGACGTCAAGACATCTTCAATATTCAATGAAACAGGAGGGCTGTATCTATCTTGAACTCAGTTAAAGCGGGTATTTTTTTTCTCTTTTCTAATTCTGATGTCTAAAATTCTATTTTCGACTTTCCGTTTGCTTCTCCCCATTTATCTTGTCTGTTTGCCTTTCATTCTTTTTTCTGTTCCCTCTTCTCACAATTTCTCTTCCTGTCATTTTCTATCATTCTCTCTCCAACTGTTTCCTGTTTTTGGTTTTTGAGATGAATAATTTAAATTCTCGGTAACCTTCCAGGTGGCGATGTGCTTCACTGAAGTAATGACGTCACCAATCTACATATAAATAAACAAAACACTTAGGAGGTCGTCTCGGGGGAAAATTTCGGTAGTAAAAATCTCACGCTGCTATGAGTAACACTGTTGACCATCTGGGTTCTCCATTCTTACGATGAACTTCAGATCAGAAGAGCATTGTAGACTCTATTTCTTTATGGAGGATTATAACCGCCCCTAGAGAGTTTATTATGGATGTTTATAACCCCAACCATCCTCAGACTCCTCGTGGCTATTTATACCAAATCATAACAAGTTAGTCTTCTCAAATATTTAGATATACTGGTGGCTCATTCATTTATGTATATCGGTACACACCAGTTATAGGTCCCACTTGTATCTTTAAATACCACAAATTGCCCCGTGGTGTTCCACCTTTTCTTGATTTGTCCCTCAACATTTTCGAAGATCCTTCATCCCCTTGGAATATTTTAAAGTTAAGGCACCGTATATTTATTTTAACTAATATAAAAATCTTTGTACATTGGCCTTCAAAGATATTGGTGAATCTCTTGTTCTGACCAATTCAAGTCTTTTATTGAATCAAATCAAATCTTTGTGTATAAAAAGGATAAAATCACCCTGGTTTAGTTTAATAGTCTTTTAATAATTATTATTCGAATACAGCAACATAAAGCAAAG
The DNA here is from genome assembly GCF_048544385.1 of Mastigoproctus giganteus. Classification (NCBI taxonomy): domain Eukaryota; kingdom Metazoa; phylum Arthropoda; class Arachnida; order Uropygi; family Thelyphonidae; genus Mastigoproctus; species Mastigoproctus giganteus. The sequence continues at coordinate 216,890,029 of NC_143579.1, read as the reverse complement.
ATTAAAGCACCAGATTCCTCTTTTTATAGGTGGTAAGTGGTACTTTTGGAATTCAGTTGAAATATGGCGTGTTTATGATGTCAAAAAGAACGGGATTTGCCTGTTGCTTTTTGGCGCAACAGGAGAACATTTTGTAGCCCGTTGAGAGATGAAAAATTCGAAGAAGGGAAGTGGGTGGAGCCAACTTGACATTTTGCCAGCAGTGCGATTAAACTGATCCATCACCGTGAATAGCTTAGCAAATTGAGCATAAAACTGTTAGAGTTATGGCAACAGTTTTGAAGAGAATTTTTCCTTGTCATTCGAGGCGGGCTTTCTTTTTTTTTTTTTTTTTTTTTTCCTCTTGATGGCACGACATCAAGAATCCTTGCAGGATGGTCTCACTACTTAGAACGAGAGATTTGTAGCCTTACTGTGTTAAAAATCCGTTTTATTGGGACAACGTGAAGCTATTTTTAATAAGTTGTCATGAATACGCTGAAAATGTCTTCTAAATTGCTTTTAAATTTAAAGAACAAAGAGGTCTTCTACAAACTCAAGTAGAGGTTAAAATTTTAGAGGGAGAAAAACCAGATCGCTTAAACTTGTAGAAATTTCTTTTATAGTCAAAGAAATCCTGCAAGTTCATAACCGATTTATAGTAGACTCGTTAAGAGTTTCCAGTTACGGGAAAGTCTAGGTTCGATTCACAACACCCCCTGGAGGAAGTACTGAAGCACTATTGTTTCTTGTGGCATAATGTCTGAAGGCATTGTTTTACAATTCATCAATTTTCTCTATGGTAAATTATTCTGGGGAGAAAGCAGGGAACAAGTGCAATGGCCATTGATATGTGGGCTAGCATGGCCAATGAATTTGGACTGGTTTTCAGTCAGAAGAGTGAAGTAATGGTTCCAAAGAGCTAGACTATCCGTCAGGTTAGCCAATCATTGGATTGGCTAGCCTGACTGATCCATTACAATGGAAGGGAAATGGTTAACAACTTCAAGTATTAAGGAATAACCATTACAAAGACTGGGGTGATAAACGAAGAAATGAGTAGAAGGATCCAAGCGGGCGGGAATTTTCTGTAGGCAGACAAGAGATCTGATCTGGAACAGGAACATACCACTGAAGTGTAAGAAGGCTATATACCAGACCTATTAGGTACCAGTTGTGGTGTATGCATCTTAAACTTGGATGATGAGGAAAATTAGCATGTCCGGAAAGACAAGACAAGACACGACAAAATGAGGAATGATGTGATGAGGGTGTGAATTCAGGTTGAAAAACTCCAGAATAGGATTGAAAGGTCCCGTTTGAGATGGTTTGGACATGTCGAGAGGATGAACGAGAGGCGTTTACCAAGAACAATGTTTGATTTACAATTAAGGGACAAAAGACCAAGAATGAGGTGGCAGGACATGATAAAGACTGATGTCATTGAGAGGAGGAAAGTGGAGTGAAATCAACGATGGAGAGGGCATGGTGGCGAGGCTTCTTTCAATGACCAGTGGGACGATGATGAAGATATTATTCCCGTTTTTCATCCTCAAACCAGCTTCAGAACACGCTTAATTTACAGAGTCTGCGTAAAATAGTTGTAGCTATTGCCTGCTAGTTAATTTAAAGTGGTGTCAATAAGATAAAAAAAAAAGTAAAAAATTAAGTATTGTAGTTTAATACATTTTTTGGGGTGGGGGGGGGGTTGTATTCTAATACAGTTCAACTTGTACTGACGAGGGTCGTATTCAAACCTACCCATAGAACCCGGATTATACCAGAATGGGTTTCAGCATATACATATTTTAGAGAAACGTTCCATCACGCTTCTTAGTTATCTTCAGTTAACAGTGTGAATAATTTAACATTTGGTTATTTTAAATTTATTTTTTACTCTTTGGAGTTAATTTTTTTTAAACATTTTTAATATTTTTTTTTGTCATTCTATAGTGTAAAAAAAAATAATTAATACACTAAAATTATAAATAAATTAAATTGCAATAACTCTTCTATACAAATTATCCACGCGCCTATAAATTAGTGTGTTCTGAGGCTGGCTTGCTGGATGAAATAAAAGAAATGAAACAGTTTTTAAAAACATATTATAGATAGTTTCCGAAAATAAAACTGAAAGAACTCATTATAGATATACTTTCTGCAGACGAAAGTGACAAAACCTGGCTGAAGCTGTTGTTGCTGCAGACGAAAGTGACAAAAAACTGGCTGAAGCTGCAAACGAAAGTGACAAAAAACTGGCTGAAGCTGCAAACGAAAGTGACAAAAAACTGGCTGAAGCTGCGAACGAAAGTGACAAAAAACTGGCTGAAGCTGTTAATTGCTGCAGCCGAATGTGACAAAAAACTGTCTAAAGCTATTAGTTGCTGCAGACGAAAGTGACGAAAATATATATGAACTAGTCTCGCGCCGCATGGCGTACAAAGTAACAGACAGCAAGAATGTTCTTTAATTACCCAGAATTCCTCTACGAAGTCAACGAAACGAATGAACGCCATCAGACCCAATCGGCTGAACTGTCATGGAATATACTTCTTAGGCTACTGGGGACGTTGAGAAGGGGGAAAGGGCAAGAGGGGGGCTTCATAAGGAAGCGAAGTAAAAGAGCGTCCGTGGACTGTAAGGAAGCGTTACCGATTTTTCTGCAGCCCACACTTCGTGGCGTCTGTCTGTTATGAAGGGTCGATGAGACATGACACTTGTCGGTCGTCTGCAGGCCGCGAAAATTCTGCCGTTGAGTGGAATGACGATGAAAAGCAAGATTTCAAAACATCCTTCGCTGGCGGGGGGAAAGGTGAAGGAGGGGAGGGGAATAACGCAGTGGGTTTTGTTTGTTTATGTAATCCTCCGCTCGCTAGGGACCCGAATAAACATATCACGTGACCGAAGAAGAAATACCTACCCGGAAAGCATTTCTAAATCATTAACGGGGTGTGTACGTGGCTCGTGCGTTGCTTAGCAACGGCTTCGGTATGGAATAGTCGATGAAATTCCTTACGGAGGAATATTTAGAAAAATAAAAATAAACAGGCGATTTTTAGATGGTTCTTCGGAGACGTCCTCGAAAAGACGATGCTTGAATTTTCTTTTTCTTTCACGAGTTCGTCTGAATAAAACGAGCTTCAGAACCCCTTACCTGTGTTACGGCCCTTGGCTGATTAAATAATCATTTAGAATCTCTGATAAGTACCTAAACCCATTTTTGTACTACAGTCCAACTTTCTTTTATTTAGACAAGAATGTATGTTGAGCACGTCTACTGCACGAAACTTTAACTTTAAGTCCATTATTGAGATCTTAATTTATTCTTTTTAAAAACTTAAGATCTCTTAAATGGATTGTTTGAGACAAGTTCCTCTGGACGTAAAATTTCCCGTCCTGGAAAACTCAATCAAACGTGACTTCAACGATTTGGTGGTACTGAACGCTCCACTGGAAATTGAGGACTGTTGGCATTGCGTGAGTTCATTCTGTTCCAACAACTATATGGCGTTACCTATCCAGCATATATCCGATATCATTAGAAGATCCATCATCGCTAACCTGCTACAAACTTTTTGAAATACAAAGGGCATTGCCTGCTCTTCGTATTTCGAAAAATTTTGCAGCAGATTAGTGAAGATGAATCTATCACTGATGACATTAAGGAAATATGATGTTGGCCGGAACAGTACTCAAGTAATCTTCTGTTGATTGCTTTTCGAAAGATTTTACTTAAATTTGGCCCTTAAATTTTTAGGATTTTAGCGTGGGTTGACGATTGACAAGATGAAAGAAGATACTTGTTGACATTAGACTTGGAATTCTGTAGATTGTAATTTTCAAAAATACGTGTGAAGAAGAAAGAACTGGTTTGGAAGAAAAGTGGGAATTATAGAAGCCAATTCAGAACAAGGCCATGGAGGTATCTATTGAAAACGCGTGCAGCAGAAACAGAAATGATTCAAAGTGACACTTTGTAAGGGATGAGTCATTAATCCACAGAAAGTTTCATCATGATGTCTGGCTTTGGCCTGCACGTTTTGAATTACGCAATGATCTTCATAGGCTAATTGGATGTCAGGGCTTCAGCTTGGTTCATTAGATGACTTGCCAGCTGTTTGTCTTGAATTCTTTGAGATCTCTGCTACCGGCAGCAGGACCGTGAAAGGGTATCCAAGGATATGGTAAATGGCTTGTTTGGGAAACCCCTTTCTTTTGTTATAGCTGCATTATAACCATTTAAGAAACTTTTTGGGGTCCCATCTTCTGAGTCAGAGGCCGGGTGCGTCCCGTAAGCACCCCATAGAAACGAGCCAATATGGGAATTGAAATTACATCTGTGCTTTTGCGAATACACTTCCTCCCCAAGTTCACCTTTTACGTTTCCCATACTGTTTTATAGACTGTCGTCTCAAGTCTTAAATCCAGTGGTGGTCTATGAACACAGGTGTACAGAATTTTCAGAGGATGGTGTATAACCAAGGGTCTTTCAATTTCAGCATTCAGTTACCTTTAAGAAACATTTTTCAATAGGAGTCTAATATTTAAGAAAATAGCTGTGAAATTGCAAGTGGACTGGTATTCTAATAATGACGACTAATATTATACCATGTGATTCTGAGTACATCAGAGCTCTCTGGTGAGAAAATTAAAAAAAAAAAAAAGGAAGCTTAACATTATCCAAACTTTCCCCGACTAAATCGAACTGCTCAGAAAATGGAGAGCGAAATTTATGAAGAATCTCTGGAGTTCAAAGAGCTAGGAGAAATAAATGTAATCTCTTTTGGGACATACAATACCTTCTAAAAAGTACCTTTTCCCCCTCCTGTGCAGGCTTTCCAACAATGAACAATAATTGCAGCTGGTATAGTGCTCCATTCCTCCTTCAGAACGGTGACCAGTTGAACTACCGATATGGAACGTGTTGATCTTGCTCGACTTTTCAGTTCAATTCCAATAAGGGTTGGTTCAAAAGCATTCAAATCCGACTGCGCTGGCCATCCAACTTTTGTACATGAATCATTCTTTAAAATTCTGGTGGATGTTTTGCATTGATGTCTGGTCCGATTGTCTTGTCCTTTCTGGTACATTCTGGTCACTTGGGGAGCTTCTATGGTCTTCCTGTATATTTCTGGACAGTGGTAGTACTTTATCGCTTTCTTTTCATGATAACATCACTGATAATCGTCCAGTGGTGGTCTATGAACACAGAGGTGTCCAGAACTTTCAGAGGATGGTGTATATCCTGTTATTTAATGAAATAAGTAAACAAATAGAATGAAAGGGGAAGATATTTTTACACCGATTTTAGACGGGAATTTAGAACCTGAGCAGTAATTCTTCCTGGTGTGCGAGTTGAGCATCGGGGTTCGAAAGGCATCTTATTTACCGATCCAATTACCGGCCCTTATTAAAACATACCTCCCGGTCACTTGTTTTCCTTCACCACTCTCCCTTCACATGCCTCTGGACTGTGCTATGATAATTCGAGATCGGACGATTATTAGTTGCTATTCTGGTGTGTTGAGTGGGAAAGCTTGGAGAGTGTTACTGCGCACACACCAAAGCATGCGTTCCACTGCTACCTGTGAGTAATGATCCACTTAAATATAAGATGAACGCGCCAGGTGACTTCTTTCTCGTCAGATCGTGGCGGCTTTTAATTCAACGGAGTCACCCCGCTAACATCCATTTAATCAGGATGATGGAGCCGCGTTGGGAACGTAAACATGCAAGGGGAAACAGTATCTGCTTGGGTAAGAGGAGTGAGTGAGGAATAAACTAGTTATTTTACCAAGCTCTTTCATAATAGGCAAAGAGTATTAAAAACACGGCTAACTGCATTACTTAAACTTTAAGGAAACGCACAGCGTTCGCGATGAATTTATCTTTGATGTTCACTCGCTTCCACTGATGACGTCATTGACTACGAATATTTGATTCATTAAACGGTGTATGTAATTAATTGGAATCTGAAGGATTTGGTTTGTTCTCTTCTATTCTATGGGAGTTTGCTTTTTCCTGGGATGAAAAACCTGCCTAAAATCAGTTAAAAATAGGTTTATTTCTCTATTATAGTGAAAGTGTTGAGACGATCTTCAAGGGTCCAGCTGGTAAGGTCTTTGTACATCCCCAAATGGACCCACACGACAGGTTTTGAAGAAAGCAGTTTTATACAAAACGAAAAGCAATGCCACCTTCCATTTATTTTATTTATTAATTTTTCAAATATTTGTCCAATTCATCTTTGAAGTTGGACCAATTTCCACCCTCCACAGGAGTAAGTGGGAGTTTATTCCATCAGTAAAGGAAGATTTCAGGACATCGGCTACACAATTATCCTCTTGAGAATGTCCCTGGACTTAATGCCCTCGGCGATTACTTTCCTCAACTGTTTCAAGTCTTATGTTCAATCCAGATCGCTCTAAAGATTCTGATTTCCAAACATTGTAGCTTGGAGAACTGAAGTCTGTTTTAAATACCTCTCTCTCTCTCTCTCTCTCTCTCTCTCTCTCTCTCTCTCTCTCTCTCTCTCTCTCTCGAAAAGGTCTACATTCTACGAAATTGGTATGTCCAAGACTCTACGCAATAGTTGAGATGCGAATTGACCATTGCTTTGTATAAGGCGACGACGATCAATTAACACAACCGATTGAAAACTTAGCAGCCTGTCTACACTGTTCAGAGTGTTTCTCAACATACTTTTAATTACTCCCCATTTCCTTTCATTGCATTCTCCAGTTCTGAATCTCAACTACGATTTATCAGCCCATCCCGATAATTTGTCTTATTTTAGTTACGTACCCTGATTACTGTCATTGGCCTCCATTTATACCTTCGTATCATCAGCAAATTTAGAAATTAAACCTAAAATGCCTACAACGGCGTCATTAATAAATTTTAGAACAAATAAGAGGACCTGTATCAAAGTTTGGGACCTGCTAACTCAGGCACATTGTGAAAAACCCCTAAATATTCCTGGGGTCATTGATGGAATTCTAACTAGTGTCTTTTCTATCCGGTATGCGTGGACGATGATTATGTGTGAGGAATGGACATAGAAGCAGAGGGAGTTACCACAAGATAATGTCGTGGTGTGCCATTGCATAGTGGACCAGAAATCGTCAGAAACTTATTTTTCGACTGTTACAATGACTTCATTGAACAAAATCATGCCATCTCCTCTTCGATACTTCCAAAAGTCGTTTCATCCTAGTTGTTGATGGGAAAATATTAAGTCCAGTCTTTTGAAAGTTGACATCTGAATATCTTTTCCTGAAGGGAGTAAAGGTCTTAAGTTTGTAATCAATGGATCTTAAGATACCAGAAGGGAATGGACCTGGTCTTCATTCGTCGATATTTTGGAGCTGTTGTTGTTGAAGTGGAATTTAAAATTTGGACTTTTATCAGGGCGAACTGGTAAAAGTCCAAATCTTTACCATGATCTGGGTGCAGTTCTGTATATTTCACTACATTTTTGGCATTTACCGCTGTGGTACGTTAAATCCTAGAAGGTTGGTAAAGGCTCAGTTCATAATCGCATTTTCAAATTAATTTTCCATTATCTGACTGAGGTACTGAATATTAGGCGCTCCAAATATTGTGAATGCGTTACTCAGACAACTTTGCGAAGATAGGACATATTCCCCCTATATCCTTGTTTAAAAATCGGAAAAGTGAAAGAACCATTCGTTGAACATATTTTGGACTTTTAAAGTGAATTGGAAAATCTTAAAATTTACAGGATTTTGGGCTTTTATATCTATTTTAAATAAAATACGTTGTTTGTAGAATTAATTTAGTTATTATAAGAAACCCATTAGGTAAGTAGATGGACAGTTGTAGTGGCCACGTTGAGTCCATCTTGCTGTACCTTTGTCTAAAGCCGTGACAGTCCATATCCTGAATAGGACATTCAGGATATGGACTGCACTGATCTTAAAACAAGAATTGCCAGTTCTTGGGAGAATACAACCCCAATCTACATTCAAACAGAATTAAAATTTCTGATGGCTTCTAGTGTACACCTATTGATGACGTTTTGGCCAGTCTAACAGCGACCATCTATCTGGAAGGTATCTAAGCAGTGGGACTTAATCCATTATTCTTAGGATGGGAATCATAAGAAACCCCGGAGAATAATCTGCAATTCTTTCAGGAATTAAAGGCAGATTGCACTCCACGCAGGTGTAAGTGCTCAATGTCCAGATCTTGATACATACCAAGAACTGGAGATTGGCGATTGATAACACCATGCCTCTAAAAGAATATTTAAACTCCTTCTGCACGTGAATTCATTTCTGACGTCATACAATCGTGCGACAGCTGACTTAAACATTCGCTATCTTCTGACAAAGGGTGAGGGGTCCATATTTCACCGATGTCCTCCACTTCTGCGAATCTTCGAGCACTTTGATCTTCGCGGCGGTGGGTCGGAGTGGGAAAAAGAGTCGCTGTCTCAGCGCATCGTACAAATACTCTCGGCGTCGTCATGAACGGTGCGACAACACGGATTTCATGCGGAGTTATCGCTGTGTCACCGAGGGGGTGGTCCACGCTATGGGCGGCAAGCTTTAGACAACCGGCACTTTGTAGGATCTCTGCCTGAATAGATGACGGACGGGAAAGGCTTTCTTACTCTTCATTGTCCGCCACGAGCGAAGACATCGCACTGTCTCCGACAAAAGTCACGCCGTAAGGGAAGATGTAAACAGCAGACGCTGGTGACGTGGTCATGACAACGACGATATTACGCGGGGATATACGACACTCGGCAAATGCGATTCTCCGCAGGAAGTGCGCGGATGGAGAGTAAATGCACGTGCTACCGATACCTGTATGGCGACGAATATCCCGGGTTTAGATTGGTTAGCGTTCTCTGCCGTTTATGGAATCGTACGAAACCACCCTGTTTCCGCAAAATCACCTGGACATCGCTGAAAACAGCGTTCTCCACGTTTTCTCGTTATTGCTAAATTTTGCAATCTCCACGAAGTGTGCTTTTTAACAGTGCCTGTTAAAAAAGTTGGCTTCATATTGCGCAGTCGAAACCAGACTCTTGGTAGTGGTATACACTTCAAGTAAAAACGATGTACTTCCCCATTTGGAGTAGTGTACCACCAACGGCTAAACAGGGCTGATAGCTGTGAAGGGTGCCCATAAGGTTCTTTGGCAACAAATCTCATTCTTCCACCGGTGCAGACCTTAGCTCACCAAGTGATCGAGCAGTTGGCTGTTGGCGTCCCACGCATTGTCGATAGGATTTGATGGTGATGATGGTGCCAGCCACGGCACTCGCTGGATATTTTCAGTTTCGAGATATTCCTCCACCACTTGAGCTCTATGAGCAGTGGCGTTCTCGTTGAAAGGAATGTGGGTCAACCACATCCCTAAAAAGTCCCACATAGGGTTCGAGAATCTGTCCTCGATACGTTTTAGCAGAAAGGGACACCGTAAGTATCCCTTTCTCTAATGATCAAGGGATGGTAGAGCATTCCTGGTTGTCTGCAGATGAAATAACGTCTAGAATTTGTTTTTAGACTAAAACGGAACTCATTAGAGAAGTGAACTGCACCCATTTGCTAGGGTGCCAAGTCACATGTCCATGGCACAAGTTCATACGAGATCTGCAGTGGTTTAGGATTAATGGGATTTAAACCACTGGCTTCCTCGTATAGAGTCCACTTTAATTGGCCCTTCTTAGTACAGCTCGGTTGGTCCCAACAACTTCAAGAGACAGTCGATGACAGGACATTTTAGGGTTCCATCTTGCTGTTAGCCCCCAGATAGTAGACTGGTTTAGTTGACGTAGCTCTCGGGTGACCCCTTGGCCAGCTCTTCTTGTAATGGTACCTCTCTCCTGAAACTGCTTCCATAATGACGAGACTGCACTGCGTGACACATTAACCAACGTGCCACCTTCGCCAGTGGACAGCCCGCCATCTCAAAGAATCGTCTAAACGAGGATGACTTTGCCATCCTGAGTCTGGAGATGTGGCTGTCCCACTGAGAAAGCCAAAAAAAAAAAAAAAAAAAAAAAAAAAATGGGAATTTAAATTCCAATCTCCGATAGATAGGGACGGTGAGAATGATTGTTTTCAATTCGCCTGAACTGAAACCTCTCATACCTGAAAAGCTGTAAAATCTCAAATAGTTGCACCTTAGAATATCCTTCACACAGAGTAGAAGGTACAAGTTGGTTTCGATTGGCGATAAGGTGGATAAGACGCTAGCATATACTGCCTGCCACACTTCTTTGGACTGTGACATAATAGCGTGTTAGACCATAGCTTGCCTGAATGAGTGCTCTGATACGATGTGGAATGGGGGTTAACAGAAAAATAGTCCTCAATTCCTGGAGTGATGTAGACAGGGTTGTGCTGACGAATACATCTTTCCACGGATATTCTAATCGGATCGAGCTCAGATTTGGGCTGATAGGATAGATGTTTGTAGTCTTTCTTGGATTTCCTAGAACTCATGATATTACCGAGTCCATTCACTATTCAAATCCGAAAGAACTCGACGAACCACCATCTGCGTGTTTTATTTTAAAAACTTGCAGCATACAGGAATAATCTGTATTATCGAGTTCCAAAGGTTTCGTTAGATTTTACGTTTCGGCTCAGCAATAAAAAAAATTAAATGGGACTCGCCTAGTCTACCTTGTTAAAACGGTATGTGTAGTTGGTCAGAATCATCAGAGACGGATGCCAGGGTTGAACAGGTGAACATCGAAGGTAGACGGATCTAGAGAACTCGTTCCAGCTGAACGTTTAATGCACGTGCATAATTGTGAACGTTGGCCAATGGAAAGGTCTTCACCAGGTGGATTCCTCAGTTGTTGGTTGTTGTAGGGTTTTAGGCGCATCAGCAACTCAGGCCATATGTATTATCACTCTCGCCTGAGACAAACTAACTCAACCACTTGCGAAAAAGGCCATAAATTCCACACGTCACCGACGGGATTCGAACTCTGGTCTTTTCCACCCTGTGTGAGGAGGACGATGATTACACGAACTGTGTTACCCACGAGGGTGGGTTCCTCGAAATTGACGCACACACGGATCATAAAGTGATTCTTTTCTTCAGTCATACATCCCTTAGAATATACTCGCTTGATCACACATATGGCACTTCTGATGATTACCAGACCATCTATCTCTTGAGGGCAGTAACCAGTGTCGTCCAAATGGTTTAACTAGAATCTTGAGGGGTTAGAAATGTGAGCAGGGGCTTCCGAATATCTGTGGTGAAAGACTTAAAGGAACAGTTCTTTTATGACCGACTTTAAATGCAAGAGTCGGTAAGTAAGTGGATTCTCTTTTTATAACCGAGGACAGTAAAATAGAGTTCGATTTCTCATGAGGTGTCAAAATAGCATTTTCTTCCCCGGTCGAAAAATAACTCTGCTAAGATATATATTCTATTGGTGATCTCAAAGTAAGAAAAGAACATGGTTCAGCCTGTACCAGTAATGGAAAGAAATCGTGCTTGGAAAGAACCTGGTTATCTGTATTCTGCGTGGTATTCGCAAAGTAATAAACTCTAACTTCAGCTCCTGTTTAGAGGAGAGTGCAAACGCTAGTCGTGACAAAGGAGGAATTATTTATACGATTACTGTCAACCATGATTACCATTTTGCAGTCGCTGTAGGACTTCAGCATGAAATACTCTGCAAGTAGTATTTCTGCAATTGGCAAGGAGCCTGGTTTCTCAGACTTTATTCTTTTTTTGTAATCTTGAATGATCTCCTCTGTTCCCATCCGCAACTGAAATGGATGTTATAACTCGTATTCATGATGAAATCAAGGATCCATCAAAGACCATTAACCAGATAAGTATTAATATGCAGGGACACGAACTGCGTTAAGATTTTAAGTAAGAAATATTTTGTTATAAGCGAGTGTGTCGTAAATAATCATTTCTATCTTCAGCGTCTTGGAGTAGTTAACAGAATTCTTCAGATATTTTAAGACGTTTCAAAACTTCTACCTTCTGTATATTTAAAGCTAGTGGAATTAACAGTTAATGTCCCACCCTAATTTTGGCCCGATTTGAACAAGAGATTAATGTTTAATCCAACTTAATGAGCACTTAGATCTTTGGAGATATAAATAAGGATGGGATCCTCCCTATTTCAAAAGCTAACCCCTAAAATATAACCCAAGCGATTGGCACCTTCGCGTGATAAAGACCTACGCCCATTTTTATTAATTCCTCAATTTCTGATATAGGCCATCGTGCTTAGGATGGTCAATTTTAGGTTCTTTTGCTGTTTATTAAGACCAGCAGGGAATTAAGAACTTCTGATTAAGCTGAAAATTCTAGGTGTGTGTTTTTTTTTTTTTTTTTATGTAAACCCCAAACACAAGAGGTATTAGAACCTATAGTACTTAGTACCGTGCTTGGGTTGGAGGTTGAGAAGACAAAAGAAGATATTTGTTGACATTGGACTTGAACTTCTGTAGACTGTAATTTTCAGGAAATACGTATGAAGTCGAACCCCACCAAGTGAATAAGTTATTTTGGGATTACTGTTTCCCAGGTGTAATACCTTACACTTTGTTGGATTAAAGCACAGCTGCCATTTTTCTGACCATTCCTGAAGTCTATCTAGGTCTCTCTGAAGAAGCTCAGCTTGACAGTGATCATTAACTACTCTACCAATTTTAACATCATCTGCAAATTTAGACATCACGCCCTCCAATCCCTTCATCGATGTCGTTTATGAAAATTAAAAACAACAGTGGTCCTAATACTGATCCTTGGGGAACCCCACTTCTTACATCAACCCAATCTGAGGAATAGCCGTTTATCACAACCCTCTGCCTCCTGCCCTGAAGCCATTCTGATATCCATCTAAGGATTTTCCCAGTGATTCCAACCTGTTCCAGCTTATAAAGCAACTGCTCATATGGGATTGAGTCAAAAGCTTTGCTGCAATCTAAATAAACAATGTCGAAATTATTCCCTAAATCCAGCTCGTGAGTGACCCTTTCGAAATAGCGAACCAGCTTTGTTAAACATGATTTTCCCTTTACAAAACCATGCTGAGTATCCTTGAGAATTTCAATTCAATCCAAATGATCATGAATTCCACCCTTGATCATTGCCTCCATGATTTTCCCTACTACTGAAGTCAGACTGACAGGTCGATAATTTCCAACTTCACTTTTAGAGCCACCCTTATGTATGGGAGATACATTTGCACTTTTCCAATCCAAGGGAATCTCCCCAGAGTCTAGTGATGCTCGCATAATTAGCCCCAATGGTTCAATGCACTCGCTTGCCGCCTCCCTTAAGATTATAGGGTATATTCCATTAACTCCAGGAGCCTTACTGGCGTGTAGGTTCGAAAGCTTTTTCATTAAATAATCTTGCGAAATTTCAATATCATTAATTACATATTTTTTAACTTCGCTCCCACAATTTCCCATTGCCACAAAAGGCTTTTCATTTGTAAATATCGATGCAAAATAACTGTTGAGTTCATCTGCAACGGCAGCTGGTGTATTTATTACTGTCCCCTTTCCCTTAGTAAAGGTCCGATCTGGTTTGTCCTGCTCTTCTTGGCATTTATATATGTGAAGAATTCTTTATCCCCCCCCCCCTCTTTGCTCTGTAACCTTTCCATGCCACCATTTTCTGCTCAAGCAATGTGGCAACTTCACTATTCATCCAACTTGGAACCCTCCTCGTGGAATATTTTTTTAATGGTATATACGCATTCAAGGCATCTGTGATTAATGTTTTGAAAGCGTACCACAGTTCAATTGTATTCATTCTCTGCGCGATACCTACCAAGTTAATAGAGGCCATGTAGTACCTTAAGGCATCGTAATTTCCTTTTCTGAAATTAAAACCCATTCCTTTGCCTTTTACTTCTGCTACCTCTCTCTTCATCATCCACCGTAGAACTCCGTGATCACTTCCTGCTACTGGTTCCTCTACTGTCAGCCCTGTTATGTCATCTGATTCATGTGTGATGATGAGGTCTAGGATATTCTTTTCTCTAGTACTTTCCCTGACATGTTGATACAAATAACAGTCATCTAGTTGATTTAAAGATTTTGTTCCCCATGTCGAGTTTCCTTCCCATTTACTCCAATCAATTAGAGGCAAATTGAAATCACCCATAATAAGGCATTGACGTTTACTTGCCCATTCCATTTGCATGTAGAGGCTTTTGTCATAATCTTCACAATCACCTGGTCTGTAGATTACTCCTACTCGCATTATACCTTTGTTTCCAACTATCTCACACCATACAGATTCTATACTAGCACGTGAAACGTCAGGGTAATCCCCAAAAAATTTGTTTGTTTCGGAATTTATTGGGCGCATCGGCAACTATGGCCATAGTGTTGCCATACATATGGTATCCCCACAAGAGATATATCATTTTGTCTCGAAATCGGAGTGTGAACAAAGATAAGCATAGGAGCAGAAGAATCCTTTTTGTGAGATATAAGACAAGACTGAGTTTTAGAAGGGTTGAAATCAACTAAGTTGTCTTTCTCCCACTGGAGAATTACCTGGAGATCGACATTTTAGAAATTGGTAGCAGATTTTCGAGAAGTTGCAACTGATTGAGCAAGGCAAGGTTTCTCAAAATGGAAAGTGGAATGCAATGTGCTATCATTCGCAAAACTATGGATAGGATTTCCAATCAATGGAAGAAGGTCATTGATATTCAAGAGGAAAAGAGTGGGGGAAAGAACTGAACCTTGGGGAACACCGGCATTAGTGGAGAAGTTAGAAGACAGAGAGCCATCTACCATCACCCTCAGTGAGCGATCAGAGAGAAAACTGGATAACCAATTACTAAACACAGTTGGCAAACTATAAGATGGAAACTTGTTTAGAAGACCTTTATGCCAAACACGATCGAAAGCCTTTGAGATGTCAAGACCAACTGCTTGTGTTTCACCGAACCTTTCCATTGAATTGGTTCATAAATGGGTAACATAAGCCAGATTATCACCAGTGGATCAACACTGACGGAATCCATACTGGCGATCGTTGATCAGACTCAAGGTTTCAAGGTAGTTTAAGAGTTGGCGGTTAATTGATTTCTCCATTACTTTAGAAAGAGTAGAAGTAATTGCAATGGGACGATAATTGGATGGGAGGGATTTGCACCCTTTTGAGGAACTGGCTGGATATGAACAAATTTCCAAGCAGAAGGAAAAACACGTTTGGAATAAGAAAGGGAAAAAAGGCGGCAAAGAATAGGAGTAAGTTCGGGAGCACAGTTTTGAGAACAAGTGGAGAAATACCATCAGGACCTGGAGCTTTCTTAGCATAAAGATTCATCAGAATCCTTCTGATGTCCTTTTGACGGAAGACCACAGGAGGTACTGAATTGATCGTGCTGGGAATAGTTGGAGGTGTTTTACCAAGATCATTAATACATGAGTTGGAAGAAAAATGGGATGCTAGCAGGTCAGCTTTATCCTTGGCTGAAGTGAATCGAACCATCTTATTTTGACAGAGGTGGGAGCAGAGATGAGCAAAAGTTGCTGTCAATAGCTTTGGCAAGAGACCAGAATGCTCGGCTACCATTAGGGCAAGAAGCAAGTTTTCTACTCTTAGCCTGTTCAAACTCTAGTTTGGACTGATTAATGACTGCTTTACAATTGTTGCGAGCTTTGGTGTAGGCAGAAAATGAAACTGAAGAATTAGAAACAAGCCAATTACGATATGCAACATTCTTCTCTTGAACAGCCTTAGCACATTTATTGGAAAACCAAGGTTTAGATAAAGGACGAGATTTTAAAGTGGTGTGTGGGATAAAGGATTCCATTCCTGCAAGAATAATTTCACTGACACGATCTGAGCAAACGTTGACATCAGAAGTTTTGAAACAGTAATCCGACCAAGGAAAAGAAGAAAAGAAATCTCTCAGATCATCCCATTTTGCATTCTTGTGATGCCAAACAACACGAGGTTGGGAATAGCCATGAGATGAAGAGAATCACCAAGTTGTGATCTGAAGTGCCTAAAGGACCTCTCACTTCGATCGTGTGCTTAGAAGGGTTGTTTGTGAGAAAAAGATCAAGCGTGTTGGCTGTATGATTAGGATTGTCCGATATTCTTGTAGGTAAATGAACAATCTGTGCTAGGTCATTAGTAATTGCAAAAGCCTCAGCATCTCGATCAGCTGGGTCGGTGTGACTAGAAAACGAAGTATCTAACGTAGTAAACTGGATTTTTCCATGCTGACAACAAATACCATGGGATGCTCCCCCATCAGTTCAACTTTCATTTTTTTTTAGATCGTGAGTCTGGATTGATTGAAAGGGACCTTTCCATGCCTCGACTTCAGTGCCCATTTTCTCAAACGAGAACAAGTTCAATGACGTCTGCACAGCAGCCGTTTGATGGGTAAGAAGATATTAGTCCCATTACTTTGAAAACTGCCCTCTTACGTAATTAAACAATTTTAATGAAGGGCTTCGAGCCCTTGAAATCTGCTTTGCTAAAAAGAATTGAATATATGGAATCCTTTATTTTCTTACCTTCGTAAAAATCGAGATTTTTTTTTAACTTTCTATCGCTTTTCAAAAATAAAATATTGATGTACGACTTTAAAAAAAAAAAAAAAAACATCTATTGCACGGCATTCAGTGGTAAACATTGATGCGAAGTATTATAGAGACTGTGGTGACCATGGCAACCGCATCAATCAATAGCAACCCTTCCCCGTGTCTCCCCCCCCCCCTCCCTTATGTACTCTGTAAGGACAGGTTAGAATATATGGCGTTGCCAAAGCAGTAAAAGAAAGTTTGTTCGAGGAATGTCTGCCTCTGTACCGGTGTGGGAGCACTGATAGAATTAAATATTCAGTTAAACGAACTTGTAAAAAAATTATTATCGAAGTTGAAATTGAGTTTTCCAACTTAATCACATCTTTATGTCTGACTGCTAGAAACAGCGTAGATAGTTGGGAACAAGGCGCGTGAGTTCCTGAAACAAATCTTTAAAAGTTGAGTAGGAGGTTTTGGACAGTTGTTTATATGCTAAAAGTTTTAATGCGCAGCCGAAATTTCCAACTGATACTTTGATTTCAGTATCAGTTGGTAATTTTGGTCACACTCCTGCGATGTTGAATCTCAAGGCACCGCTACCTTTAACAATAAAATAATCGTCAATGTTTTTGCGTCTATTTGGCCCGAGACCGACTAGTTGGGCCACAGTGTTAAAAGTTATTAAACTGGATAAGTCGCCATTTTGATTAATTTTTTCGCTGTTTTATTAGTTTTAATGAATCCAAAGTGGTGCTAGGAAGCGAGGCTTCACCTGAGTGGAACAAAAATATAAAATAAAGCTTCTGAGGAAGACGTAATATTCTTTAAATCTTGTTTCACATTATAATTCGTCCATTTGAAAGAGTAATGCGATGATCACGTGGCTGCGTTAACAGCAAATCTTCGAGGATTAGCTCCCCTTGATGCTAACCTCATTACTGACAGCAGACTTTGGCAGATGTAGCGAAGTTGAAGTTTTCAAATCCAGAATGCGCTTTTAATTCCAGTTGTCACTTACATGGAGTCAGGTTTAACACGCAGAGAAACTCCCTTAATTATTCTTTTATATCGGACTTGCTTTATTGTTTTGATTTATCATCAACTGCTTTTATCCTCTTCGGATCGCCGTTGATATGGAATCAAGTAGGCGCTTAGATTTTAACTCTTCGGCTTAACAGAATGTGCAATATGCAATTATCTTGTGCATCTGTCGCAAATGGAGACCAGCTTTGACGTATATTAAATTACTTAAGTTTTGAAAAGTGATTTCAAGATAATACAAACTACTTCACTGGCTACAGTACGTAATGTACTCAAGATTCGAATTGGACGATTAGTAAGTTTAGATTACCCAAAAGGCAATCAACCATTGTTGGAAGTTGGTTTGTCTGCTTCGCTTGAACTTGGTAATTTTTCAGCGGTAAATCAGCAGCCTTCACATAAGATGGACTTTCTCAGTAGTTCCAGAAAGGCAAAGTAAAAAGTTAATCTATTCTTCAACTGGTCGATTCTAGATCTTCAATTTTGCAAGGTAATCGAAGGCTGATTCTTGGATCTCCTATTTCGCTGGGAAATGTATCTTCTATTTCGGAGGCAAATTGAAGATGGATTCCTGAATTTTCGATATCACAGGAAAATTTCTAGTCAAGAACAAGCGGGTATTTTTGAGAAGAGAAGTTATTGGTGTATTTCGGATTCTTCTACTTGTGATCAAAATAACACTTCAATTAATTGATCAAAAGTTCCAGACTCTTATAGTCCGTCTAGAAATAGCTACTAATTATGGAAAGCAAGAAACAATTGAATCTGATGAGAAATCCTTTTCTTGTTGAGCTCTGTGGTAGCTGTAATTCTACAAGTGGTTCGGAAGTGTAATTTGGGAAAGAAATTATGATCAATTCCTTTCTGCGATGCAATTATTTTGGTCCAAGTTTGATCTCAAATAAACTCTTTGATCAGATCTAAGTTCCATGGATATTATGGACAAATCTTGTTTTAAAAATCTTTAATTATTAAATTCTGGTGACTTATTGGGCCAACTTAAAATTAATAGAAGACACAAGTGACACTTTTTGGCGCACAAAGAATAAATTATGGACGTCGCTAAATAATCTTTGTTGCCAAGCCCTAAACCATCGCATCTTCCAATGACAAAGGATAGAAGTGTAAAATTTCACGATGTTATCACTCATTATGGCAGCTCACTTTGCCTCCTTTTCGTGTCATTTGTAAATCGACACCTAAGGGATGTTTAAATCGTGGGTTATCGATTCTGTGATCGCGTTAAAGTGGTAGGAACTTCGCACGAGGCATTATGGGAACATATTTGGACATCGGCTCGCTTTTGTCATCAGCACTTTCTGCGAATAATACTTGTCGAAAGCAACGCTGTGGGGTATTTTGCATCTAGAAGACAAGTGAGATTACATTCAGCGATGAGATGGGTTCGCAGGTTGCGTGTTAACACCACGGGAGTCTTTTGTATAAGAAATGAAAGCAAAACTTGAATTTCGCTACTGGATAGCGCTTTTCAGTTTGTGGAATCGTCCTGTTCCAACCAGTGATTCTATAGGGGAGTGCCCAATTAATCTTTTTTTTTTTTTTTTGAACTACGCATTGCCATTTAGATTTTACCATTTCTAAATTTAAATTATGCCTAATGAATTGGTTTTTGACTCAATGGGAACGTTGCTTCCCGTCCATGGTTTCTCGCCATCTTTGTAGATTTTGGTGTCTTTCATTTGAATAAAAGTTTATTTAAATCATCACTGAAGAGGACTATCATTTGTAATATTCTTAGTATGGGCATCCGTAACTTGAACCATCTGGGTGACTGCTTCTGGTTCTCACTGAATTGTTAGCTAAAGCTCAGTTTTATAATCTCCCTGTACATCACACGTGATATTCTCTCACGACTCATTTTCAAATTCCCTCGTGCGCATGCGTTTTATTGTCCAACTATAAGATTGGAGAGAAGATTTAAAAATATATTTGGATAATTACAATAGATTCTACAAAGAGGAAGTTAAAGATCCAGCCGATATTTACCTTGACTGGGCATAGTTGACAAGAATCTATGGTTGCTATGGTAATCTCCTTTTAAGGCTAACGTTCACTTCTAGGTATGACTGTAATCTTCCTTATCTTATCCTGTAGTTTCTTCTACATCTGGTTTTTTGTGCTATCGTAAGATTTAAGATGAACAACGTGTCTCAGTTAAAGTTGGGAACACCATCTTGCTGTTGCGGAAGTCTTTGATATCCGTTCGATTACTTCCCCCATAAACAAGTGTCTCTTCGACAAAGCTGCATACAGAAGGGAAAAGAGGAGTTGTCCTATTTATGTCCTTTATGGTAAGCGTTTGGGGTGTTCTCCTTTGGGATTAGTGCTGACCAGAGGTATTTAGAAATTAGGACACACGTACAACAAATGTCTTGTCGAATTTTCCACTACTTACTGAGGCCTCTTTAACCCACGTAGTTCTTAGTGGGTGCACGTCACTTGCAACGTTTCTTAAGCACATGTGCTTAAATACCCTGGAGTAATCCGTAGCCCAGACGAAAATAGCCAACGTGGGAAGTGGACGTTAAGCGAGCGAGCGAGCGTGCGATGTTTGCTAGTACGATTTGTTGAGAGGTGTTTGTAAAGATTTACCGCGAGTGATCATGATGGAGGTCACGGTAAATACACGTGTGGATTCCTCAAGAGGAGGGATTGGTGGATTCTGTGAGGAGAAGATAAACCATTGATGACTCGACCTAAAGATGCCCACACACACATCGAAGAATTGGATAAAATGGATATAGGACCAACTGTAGGTTGAACGGTAGTATAATTAAAGAAAAAGGTCTTTTGAACTATGGCATTCAACAGTCAATTTTTCAAAATGCCTCTTATGTCTTCTCCATGGCTTGCAAATGTCATTAACCACACTGGGCGCTCATTGGAAAATGGGCCAATAAATAAAAATCGCTCACCATTTATTTAAACAACTCTATTTATACCAATAGTCTTATCTCATCTCTTAATTCACAAAGATCCATGGTAATTGATGACAAACCATTAATTACCATGGACTGTTTTCATTAGGTTATTATAAGCCAAACGGTTTCCACAAATTCATATCAATAACGTTAATTTACTAGTGTTTTGGTAAACAATCAGAACTAATAGTGTAGAGTAATTTGCGTCTAGATAAACACTGAAGATGGAATGGAATGTTATTGGTACTTTGGAGTGTCTGCGTACCAATAGGAGAGTGGGTTTTTTATCCAGCTATTTCCTTTTCCCTTTCGTTGAGAAAAGGGAGGACTAGCTATGTAATGTTCACATTTGGATACCGGGATTTCCTCTCGGTAAACTGTATGCGCACGTGCCAGCCTCTTGGTTAAAATGGGAATCATTTGGTGATACGAGAAAAATCAATACGTGCACATCAAGGTCACTTGTACTCTGAAATGATCACTGTATTGTTGATCTGGTGGTGGTGGCTAAAAGGGAGTTTCCTCAAAGACAGTATGTTTTTCTTTCTTAAAAGTATTAATAGAAATCGTTTTGAAGTAAGAATGTTTTCAGATTAAGAGAAATGGGTGAATTTGTTGTCGAATATAGTTCTAGATGATCTCTCTTTCCTGATTATCTTAATTCTCAGATTTTTGTTTAAGAAATACACGCAAAGGGAGAAATGAGGGTTAGCCGTTATTTGGACCTTTTCAAGAAGCTCAGTCTTTTTTTTTTTCTCAGATGAGATCTCCATACTTGGACACGGTGGTCTTACTGTGGGATTATGACTTCTCTATCTGTACACGATATTGTTTGATAAATCATCGATAAGACACCATGAGCTTTCCTGGTTCATATCTATCCATTGATAGCATTGGATAGTATGGCATATACTGGAGTTGATGGCATATACTAGGTATATGCCATCAACTCCAGGAGCCCTACTTTGACTATGCCTTCTACTATTGGAGTTCAGTCCAATATACCTCTGGATCTTAATCTCAGTCCAGGACATTACAGTAGTTTCAATTTTATTTTCTAGAGTACTTGGACATCTTCGCAGCAACCAGGAAATTGCTTGTTTACAGGGTTCTTTTCTCGTGTCCTTATAGCGCGTATAGTTGGATTACTAAGTGAAATGCATCCAAAGTCCCAACCAGGGGATCTCTCAATCCAATCCAGATAAGGAGAGAGAATCTCCTTTCCTAGATTACTTCCAGCAAGTACTTTTCATTTGAAATCGCAAAAGTAATGGGGAAAAAATCAGCTCATTGGGTATTTCGAGTTGGAAAAAAATTTAAGACAAAATGGAGCGCTACCTTTCCTGAGACCGACTAACTCAGCCACGTTGTGAAAAAGGCCCATAAAAATTCTCGCTCTGATCCACGTGACTCGAACTCGGGTATTTTCCATTCGGTGTTGAGAGGACATGGATCCTACCAATTGTTCTAACCACCAGGACAGAAAGCATAGAATAAAGTCGATTGATGATATAAAACATCATGGAAGAATCTCCACTTGACAATAGACCACAAAGATGATATAATAATTTTTTTGATTTTTTTTTTTTTTTTTTTTTTGGCTGGTGCAGCATAAGCCATAGGCTTTCTTGCACCATGCGGCCGTTACCAATACTAATACTAATAAAGATAGTCATTAATTTAATCGATTAAATTACTTTAAGTTATATTAATACTTGAAACTATTAAACAAATAAATAAAAAAAAATTATTTTATATTTCTACCATTTTTAAATCAGCCAGTTGAATTTTAATCTCTTCATTAAACTTAAGATTAATTTAAACTTATATTAGTAAGATAGAAATTGAGTTCTGTAAAGCTTTGCAGAAATTAATCTGAAAAAAAACCACCCGGTGGGAATTGAAACGTTGACTACTTCATAAAATATAGAAGGCGTCCCTGCTTAGAAACAGTTCCAGTTTTTGCATGTGACAGCTAAGTGGATACTTGAGGATACAGCACTTTTAAGAAAGAATGTTTCAGGCTCTTCCATAAAATATTCAGGAAGATAAAATTCGTTCTTGACTCTCTCTTTCATCAAGAAATACAGCAAACATCTTCGTGTTTGTGTAAAACCAGATGTACCGTAAAAACCTTTGTGACAATTTTGTCCTTTTGGTGCACTCCACTCCTAATCAGTTGTGAAAGGAATCTTTTCAAAGTTACCAGGCATGTTGGGGTCTTTACGTACTCCACTACATCTTGTGACGCATGAAGACAAGATTAACGAATGTTTTTTAACGTAGTAGGGAAGAAGAAGAGATTCAAAATGCACTCGACACCTTCCCTTGAAGTGATTGTTTTGCGTGACAGGGATACAACTAGAAAGGAACCTGATGTTTAGGATAAAGTTAACTTTGAGGAGTCTTTTGGTCACTACATGGCCAAAAGTATTCGGATCCCCCTCCACAAATATTGCGTGCCAGAAGTTTCCAGCGCATGCGTATCGGTTCAGACATAATACAAAATCTGGGAGGTGTTCCTGTGCAGATTCTATCTGCTTTCTAAGAGTAAATGATGCCAGAGGGTTTTGAAAATAAAAATAAAATATGCAGAAATCCAAAATCATTACTGGAGCGAGTGAGGCTTAACTTCTGGAGGCCTTCTCCTTTGAAGGAGTACTGGAAGACCGCATTCTATGTAGGTCAGTCTATATCGGGAACATTTCGGATTCAACTACTGTACTATTCATGGTTTCCTTTTATTTTTTTTTTACCATTTTTTGTTAGATTCTCTGCGTATTTTAATGGATATTCAAAATGCGATTACAATAACCAGGATTAAATATTAAAACTGGTATCGTTCGATTATATCGCTAGCTAACAAGGTTTGATGAAAAAGTTCGGTGACTCATCGAACGCGTAGCTGCATCTGAAAGATTGTCAACGGAGCTTATG
Source organism: Mastigoproctus giganteus (assembly GCF_048544385.1). NCBI lineage: Eukaryota > Metazoa > Arthropoda > Arachnida > Uropygi > Thelyphonidae > Mastigoproctus > Mastigoproctus giganteus. Next base: position 216,866,598 of record NC_143579.1, on the reverse strand, counting down.
ACATCTTTTGACCATGCACGCATCAAGTTTTAACTTGTTTTTATTACAATACTATAATTAACAAACAACTCTTAAAAATGGATTTCTTTTTAATAAAAATAAATTCGTTTTGATACATTTTCGTATCCATAATTAACTTAAAATTATGAAAATAAATGAAAGTTTCATTTAATGTTAACAGCAGAAAGAACTTTCTCTTAACCGCGAGTTGCAATAGTATTGCACTAGTATGTGATAAGGGACTAATAAGCCCCGAAAAAAGGTGTCATAGCAGATTAACCTTTTGTTGAAGTAGTTTGTTTAAAAGTTGTGCAGTACTAAGGTAACTCATGGTGAAACGAAGTTAGTTTCCAGCGAATATTAAGGAAGTTACTTCGTGGTCAATTCTGATAGCCGCAAAACATAAGAGATCACACCCAGCCACGACCTGGATGTGTCGTATGTCGGAGGAAAGCTACCTGCCAGACTGTATCGTCCCGATAATCAAGTTGTTTGGTAGAATCAGCGTGATGGTCTGGGGCTGTTTTTCATGGTTTGGCCTGGGACCGTTGGTTGTTTTGGACAAAACCATGAATGCTGAACTTTATATAAACTCGTGGGTATCACAGTTGGTAGAATCGCCATCCTCCCCCACATCCGGTGGAAAAGGCTTGAATTCGAGTCCCGTCCATGACGTGAGGAATTTTTAGTCAAGTTTTTCATCCAGCAAACCGAAGAATACTTGTTATAGGTAATATACTAACGCTTCGTGGTCTTATTTTACTTGGCGCATAACTGTTCATCACTACCAGCACCACCTGCGATTTCACCTGACTCATCAGATGAACAATGTTCTGTGTTAATGCAACAGTGATTTGGGAGAATAATGTGATGAATCGTTTCCAGTCGAGACCTGAATCCAAATGAACAACTCTTGGATGTTTTGGTACATCAGTCAAAAGTTAGGACAATACGTCCTGGTTTAAACAGAGATTTCCTGGAGTAATGAATCAAGGCTCCATTCTCTACATAAACTGTAGAGTATGTATCCCAGAGAGTTCTGTCATTAAAGTCAGAAGAGCTCATTCGGTATTAAATAGTCTAAATTCAGAAGACTATCATAACTAATGATTTTCAATACCAAAGATGGGGTCATAAAATTTGGTATTTAAGGACACGGATTTCCTTTGGAAAGTTTCTTCGGATACCTTTTTGAATGAAAACAAACGGTGATCGTGAAGTTTTCATAAATTCGTCTTGGATTCCGGTGATGGTAATTTGGTGATGGATTTGCTGATGGTAAGAGAATGCGTCATTACGATGGTTGCCTCGGCCTTCCAGTGATTTTCGTCTGCATTACACTTCGGCTGGCGTTAAATGGACCGCATGATTCACTTGTCGATAAGTGTACAGCAAAGAGTATTAGCACTAATGCGAAAGCCATCAGCATCGTAATGAGGTGTGGACTCTGTGATACTTACGGGGAAGGCATTTGGGATCTTTGGGATGCTGCGAATTTGTGACAAATTGCTTGGGGACTATTTAGGTTTGGTGTTTCTCTTCAGTCCATTTGACTGTTTCCTTGTATAGTGATGACTTAATTGTCGAAAGTACAGTGGGGTCTAAAAGTTTCAACCATTTCTTATTTTTTTAAAAGTAATTACATAATTTTGATCATTAAGATTTCTGGACCTGAATACAGTTGTGCGTATCTGGGATTGTTTCGAGACTAACTGGGACATGTTGAACTGTTCTCAGAACACCCCTCCCCTCCAGAAAGGACCGATGTTTCTCTTGCAATGAAGTGGTATTTTAGTGGATATATAAATGTTGAGCAATTTTGCGGATCGAAAAGCTGTAATGTATCCTAACGTTCCATCACCTAGTGCTGCAGTGCACACAATGATGATCTCCCAATCCAGTTTCCAAAGATGCCTTTAGAATTGGACAATGAATCTGGTGAACAGAATAAGTTGGATTAAATTTCAGAACCTGCTCAAGAAAAATGCCACATTTCCCTAATCACCAAAAATTGAAAGATTTAGTGAGGGACTTTGTGCTTTAAACGAGATGAAAGTAGACCAGGTCTACTGCAGAACTCCTGACATCTCATTTAAAAGAGTAGAATCTGCTGGATACCAGATTTTCGATGCATCAGCAACTTTGATCATATTTCGCTTTATATAATGTCTGTAATTCTGAATGAAGAACCCGAGTTTCTGGGGGGAAAAAACCATACTACTCTCCTCTGAGCTCAACTACGTTGTGAAAAAGAGAATCATCAACGGTATTCAAACTTAGGTCTTTTCCACACGGTGTGGGGTGGATGGCAGTTCTAATACCTGTGTTGCCCACAAGGGCCGGGATCCCTGTGCCGTTATTTTAATTTCGTTGGTTTTTATGAAGAAATTGGTAAAAGTTTGAAAGTTGTATAATTCACCTAGGGAATCTATACTCATCGATTCCTTTTTCCACTCTGTTTATGTTAAAGAAGACGTGTTAGAAGGGCTCAAGTATGACAAATATAAACTGGACCTTGGTTTGGGACCATTTCGCTGACCACAAAAGACAAAGATGTCAAATCTACATTTTTAAGGATTTTTTTCTAAAACCCAAGGAGATTTCTGTTTCTTAATTTGTGATTTCTTAACTTGTACTTGTAGTCAATCTGTTCTGTATAGAAGTTAAATGTTGTTTAATAAATCTCTTATAGTATCATTCCATATTTGCTTTTGTTTCATTTCTGTTGATGTCATGGAAAACTGATCAAATCCAGGATATGCTGTGTTGTCCAAAAGATGCAGTGATCTTTTAATTGTTTGGAACAGTGTAGTTTTGGTTCAACCACAAACCAACGCTTTTTGGATTACGTCTAAGATTCCTGAATCTGCAATTACGCCGGTGAAGAACCAATAAAGCACTAATGCTTCTGCAACTCCGGTATCTAAAAGCAATTCCTCGAAATTTATAAATAGGAAAAAAAGACAGATAAGTTGGCATATTTCCAAATGTCAGGTTTTGCACAACGCTGTCCCCAAACCACCCCGTTATCACAATAGCGTATTGATTTGACAGATCTGCTTCAAATGTCAAACACTAATTATCCTTTAATGTTTCAGACTCGCTCGCGATGAACTTATCTTGGGAAGGATGCTGTACTAACGGGCTATTTTGGTAATGATTAAAAGTGGAGGAGGGTGGCTGATGGAGGAAATGAATTTCCCATCGAGAACATTGGCAAACTGTTTCAAAAACTCGTATCTAATCAGTGGATGCGGAATTCTTGCTAGAAATAGTAACAGTCACCATTTACCACCAGGAATCTCTAAACGCAACTGTAATTTTCATCCCACTTGGAATAAACATAAGAAATATAGCATCTTCTGAATCTCTAAAACCAGGCTTCCTCTTTCGCCCTGTGTTAGTTTTACACTGCGCAGTCCAAAGATGTCCTTGAGTCAGTCCAAAAGATGGTACTATTTCCAAAATCTTCTCTTTGAAGTTACCATCAACTATGATTTCTATAATCGTGTGGAAATTATACCATATTTATTTTGTATTAGAGATTTGAGTCGAGTATATTAAATAAACTTTGGGCAAGGTTCCAGAACAACTAAAGTCGCAATCGAAGATAGGAACAGCAGTAGAATAATCTATTTTACAAGATATAAGACAGGACTGAGGATTGAAATCAACTAAGTAATTTTTGTCCCCTTGAAGAATTATCTGGAGACGAGCATTTAAGGAATTGGTAGTGGATATTTAAGAAGTTGAAGCTGTTTGTGCAGGGCAAGGTTTCCCAAACTGGAAGGTGGATTGTAATGTGCTATCATCAGAAAAAACTATGGATAGGATTTACGGTCAATGGAAGAAGGTCATTTATATACTAGAGGGAGAAAGAACTAAACCTTAGAGAACACCAGCATTAGTGGAGAAGTTAGAAGGCAGAGAGCCATCTACCATCATCCTCAGTGAGCGACCAGAAAGAAAACGGCATGACACAGTTGGCAAAACATAAGATAGAAGCTTATTTAGAAGATCTATGTGTCAAACAGGATCAAAAGCCTTTGAAATGTCAAGAGCAACTATCTAATTTTTCACCAAGTTTGAAGAGAGCCCTCCAGACCTGCGCTCTGCTAAATTAAAGCTAAAGGATAGATCAGAACTACCTCAAGAGTCTACAGGATGCTACTATATTAGGTGGAGCATATCTGTTGTATTAAGTAAGGGAATAAGCCCCCTATTATAGAGAGCCCTCTGGCCTCCTACTCTCCAAAGCGAAATAAAGACTAAGCAAATTCTTAAAGTCATTAAAATGACAACCAGTCAGATCTCTCCCATCCTTCAGGAACTGACGTACCATCAGACTCTAATGAAGATGTCAGAGCTCACCTTAACGCTGCTCCAATTCTCCATCACAGAGTTGAATGATCTGTGATGAAAGAATACAATAATCTCAAAAGGGCTGTTATCGAGATCACTCGTGACTCGGATTTATTATAGAAAACACTGAACAGTTGAAGACCCAAAACCAGTTATACAGTAAAATGTTAGGAACCGTCCCTTATCTTACTGGAGTTCCTAATTACGCCAAAGTGTCGGGTGGAGATGTATCCCTAACGTTTACTTCTATCCACTATTAATAAAACTGAATCACATGCTTCCGTTTTGAAACAGCTGGGAGGTGCCTTCCTTGGATTGAAAAACAAGGTGATCCCACCTCCCAGTAATTAAGTGGCCAGATGAACAACACAACTCACGGTACCTAGCAGAACTCGCAGTGTCCACTATGGTAACTATTACGTTATCTTCGCAGAAGAAAAGGGTATCTTGATAAAGCGATTGATGATCCAAGGATCACTGGGATTTCTCCTCTTAAAGGACAAGGGAATGCATTCTTTTACACGAGACATATTGGTCACTGACATTTCGCTGTATGCGACAAGTTAGTAAAAGACAATTGGTGGTTATGAGAATTCGGTGAATTCCTTGAGTTAAATGGCCAACTTAGATCAATTGTCCTTTTTTTTTGATATCTTATTAAAAAAGTGCCATGGACAAGTTAAAGATTGGGATACAAGAGAACCTTGTTCCCACTTAACTTTCACTTCTGTAAGCACCATACTAGAGATATTTTTCCATACTAATTAAAATGTATCGTTAGAAAACGTTCAGCCTAACATACAATTTGCACGAGGTGTATCAATAAAGTGCTGCTGTTGCAGCCATGTTCGATAAGTTTGAAAATAAATGAAAGTGGTAGGTTGCAGCTCAAGCTTCCTTCAACAGATAGTGGTACAGAGATCTTTCAGTAGACTCACTGGTTGCAAGTAACGACCAGTTTCGTTAGTCGAGTTTAGGTTCACTGTACTCGTTTGCAATGGAGCAAGGAACGAACGAATATCAAATTTTGTTTCAGTACCACCCAGAGACGAAGCATCAGAGCATGCAGTGGACTCCAAAATCATTATCACCAAGGCCCAAAAGTTTCGTTTACAGAAGCTTGGATCAAGACGATGTTGATCATGTTTTTCAAAAACAGGGTGATTCACAAAACACATCTGAAGGGGAGGGAGCTGATGCTGCGCTCTGCGTACACTTTCATCAAAGACTATTGAAGCACATTTCCCGAGTGAGGCGCCAATTTCCAAAAACAGTAGCTAGTTCTTGTACTACGACAATGCCTCTCCTCATTCCGAACTTGTGAGATATTTCTGATGAAACATGGCATTGTACAGATCAACCATCCACTCTGCTGTCCCCATCTAGCTGACTTTCTCTTTCACAAAGTGAAAACTGCTCTTAAAGGAAAGATATTTCAGGATGTTGAGGGCATAAAGTAAAACATAACCTCCTGGATGCCTTGGGTGACTCTTTTCGAACGGTGTAATAAGAGCATTCAATCAGGTGGTGACTATTTTCAATAAAAATAAACCGTTTTGAGTTCCTCGTCTTTGCTATTTTTATTGCACCAGTCCTGGAACTTTTTGCCACACCTCTCTGTTTTTTACCTCTTTAAGAAGTATTCTTAAGTATTCTCAAACAATTCATAATTTCAGGAAAATAATAAAATCGTAACCATAAGTAATTAATCAGCCAGTAGTGTTTCCTGAAAGATCATCAATTTTTTTCACGATATATCTTTATTAATCATTCATATTTTGATGGTCCTTTTCGAAGCATTCCCTATTTGATGAAATGCATTTACTCCAACGTTTCTGCCATTCTTCAAAAAGATGGTGGAAGCCATTTGACTTGGTTGTCGTGCCGGAGTATAAACAGAAAATTTATTTATTTAAAATTTATTTATTTTTTGACATCCGTTTCAGAATCGCCTCAAATGACTTTACAACGTCTTTTGACGATTGGATACGTTTTGTTTTCCTCGCAGGGTGCAAGGGCGCGTGAGGAACACATTTGGCATTAATACTGGCTAAGTTCTCGGTGATAGTATGAGGTCTCGCATTGTCGTGATGCACGTCCATCTACCTGCGTACAGTTGTGGTCGTTTGGGACCAATGTGATCCCACAAGATGTGCACTACAGTTCTGTAGTGCACATCTTGTGGGATCACATTGGTCACCCTGGTAAAGCATTCCTTGAATATCAGACAATATTTAGGACTACCAAGTAACTGTTGAGTACGAGGAACAGGCAGTGAGAAATTAATTTTATAACGAAAATTCAAGAGGGGTATAGCGAAAGGTATTTGTTCAAGAAGAGATGGAGAATCGAAAACTGAGTTTATGATATCGTAGACAAAATGAGACCCATGGAGTTGTCGTCTAGAGTGAAGAGAAATGATTCTGAAGCGACCACAAAGAGCTCCATCGACGGTGAAAGGCAATGTGATTTCGATAGCGTAAGAATTTTAATTTGAATTCTCTCAAGTCTGTGAGAGATATTCTTGTTGTGGGGACCAAATAATAATCAAATTGGAAGTATTAGCTGCTTGTAGAGAAGAATTAGAACTTATATCAAGCTAAGAGGAGTTCCGTGCGTGTTTCCTACTGATATTCTCAACACCTCTGCCAGTTGCTTCTCTTACGATTACAGAAGCAGTGTTTATGATTTTTGTGGTGACAGCAGTGGTTGGATTTCAGCATGACAATATTAAGGTTTTAAACCTATCAACAAAATCGAGTCTATCCTGGTGTGATCACCCTTTGACGTATCATGCAAATACTTAAACCAATGGCAACAGTGAAATCATCCTATAAGAAAGAAGATTTTCATTCTATCTTAAGCTTCTGTCTTTTACTACAGCTTTCGTATTTTATACGGAGCGTTTCTGAATCCATTCTCAAGCCATCAGTAGTAATGTCTCTTCACCCTTTTGCCTATTTCATATCATGATCGTTCTAAACCCCCAACTCAATGCTTCTAGTTTTTTGGAATAAAGATTACAAGTTTAATCTTGGTATAAGCAAGCCCCAAATAAAATATAAGCTGGGCAGGATTTAATTCAAATTGTGTTTGCCCAAGTTTTTCTTTGAAGCCAGAAGGTCTTCTTCCAGAAATTTTTGAACACCCTGCAGAATTACTCACACTGGTCAAAAAAATACGAACCTTTGTATTAAGACCGAAGAAGAAGACAGAAGAAATGGAAATAGATGCAAAGAAAACTGTTTGCGTGGGGTGGGAAAAATCCACTTGCAGTGCTGCCGAGAACGTTGTGATTGGACAGTGGAACAATGAAATAAAGTTATCTGGTCGGACGAATCCGATACACTTTGTTTTGCACACCGCAGATAGACAGAGAGCATGGCGAGAATCTCACGAAGCGATGGACTCTGCTTGCCTTGTTATGATATTTCAAACATCTGGATGTGGTATCATGGTATGGAAATGTTTTATTGGCACGACTGCGTCCGTTGATACCTGTGAAAGATCGAGTGTCATCCAGAGAGTGCCGAATTTTGTTTTGGGTCCACTGCACCCTTCAATGTTACACTTTTATCCCGAAGTTGATGGCCACTTTATGGTTGAGAGTGCAACAGCGCATCGTGCAAGAATGGTTCACAGAACATGATACGGATTTCCACCGTCTTCCCTGGTCCCCATGTTCCCCTGATCTCAATACGATTGAGAAGGTGTGGGATATGCTGGAGAGAGCTATTCGGCAACTAAGTCCTCTTTCTTCAACTGTTTCGCAGCTGCGCGATATTTTGCTAGAAGAATGAATATAATTAGACCAAAACCCTTATAGAATCCATGCCACGCCGCACACTTTCTGTTATTCAAAACAAGGTTGCCTGATTCGATACTGGATAAAAAATCTTTGGCCAGTGTAGGCAGGTAATTTCTTGGGCGAATTGCTCTTCTTAAATCTCATTGGTTTCAAAGTAACTTTCCAGTGGCTTTACAATGCTGCAGATATCAGAACTCAATTATAAGGAATTTACCAATCCTCAATATTCAATCTGGAATACAAACACCTTTTCAAAAGATGACACCGGCATAAAGTAATCTCGGGGAACTACATTCAGATTCAGTTAAGAAAAAGTCCCTTATATGATCGGTATAAAAAATAGTTTTTCATTCTTTGAAGAATTAAAGACTAACAAAAAGTAAAGTTACTGGAAGAGGATTATATTCCTCTCCTTAACATCGCACTTCATTTCAACCAGTTGGAGATGACAGTCATCGTCTGTGTGGGTGAGGAATTCGGAGTTACCTTTGGAACCTGCCAATTCAGTTGACGTGAAGAGCAGAACGGCTCTCAAGACTTTCCTCGGAAAAACATGCTCGTTGGTGTACCCCATCGACACGGCAAGGAGATATTGATCCGTAGAGGTGGCGCATTGCGCCCGTGTTGAAGAGTTGTAATTACGTGCTCGGCCTGGGTGACCTTCGCCGTCCTACCGAACATCTTGCCAGTTGCTAACTTGATATACGCGCCAGGTAGTTGAGGACTGTAAACTCCACCTAATGATTGTATATTTACTATATGACTTGGTGCGGACACTTAAATGGTGCCGGCCACTGTGTTACGTGGAACCAAGAAGCCAAATCGTTGTGGATGATGCTGACAGAACATTCCTGAGTATAATTCGTAATCTCAGTTATTTGGGTACGGTTGTCAAACTTTTCTGTCTGTTTAAGTGTTGCAGTGGGAAAGTATGAAGAGGGGAAATCGTGAACAAAAACCCATTACCTTTTGGTGTGATGGAAAGTATCTCTTGCTGACATCCAGTGCCGGTCTTAAAGAGTATATTATGGGGCAGTAACTTTTTAAATGGTTTCCATAAAAGGGCCCTCAACCATCTATCAAATCCCATGTATTTAAATTACGATTTTTACTTTTTATAAAGCATCGTTTTCAATTATTATAATCAGGGCTGCCTCTAAGATTTCGTTGTCCATGGGCACCAAATCAAAAGTATAAAAAAATAATATATTTGGATCAAGCATTTTGAAAAGAGATCTCAGAATTGTTTGTTGAACAGGACTACGCTCAAAACTGATAAATAATTATGGCATGGACCGAATCCTTCACATGATGTCCATCTAGGAAGAGTGATATCGTAGTACGATGACTTTTGGCAAAGCTGGACCTTTTAAGGTACAGTATCTTAAAGGTCCAGATTTACCAAAAGTCATCGCGCTATTATATCACTCTGCCTAGATGGACATCATATGAAGGATTCGGTCCATGCCATAATTATTTATCAGTTTTGAGCGTAGTTCTGTTCAACAAATAATTCTGAGATCTCTTTTCAAAATGCTTGATCAACCATCGATGTTCAACCTTCCACTCGTGTAAGATGACAGATGAAGTCGTTTGGGTACAATATTGTACCTTTTCAATCTGTTCCAAACAGCACTTTGGGACAAAGTGGAAATAAGTGTGAGGTTCCATTCATGGAACCAACAAATTGTTTTAAAAAATATATTGCTGGAGAAATATTTCCATCGACCTATAACAGACATTCGGGGCAGCAGAGACGTATAAACATTCTTAAGTCTCTCTCTCTCTCTCTCTCTCTCTCTCTCTCTCTCGTATACTAGCGTGACTCAACAGGAATGTTCTCCAATGAAACTTATAGGTGCTTATGATGTAGTACCTCCTTTGAGGACGAGATTGCTAATATAAGTCGTCTGCTCTACTCACAGGCACCTACCTGCGTGGATAGTGAGCACCATGCGCGATGGGCCCATGGACTCTTGTTGCTTGCGCCACACAAGAAGGCGTGTTGCACCAGATATTTGAACTCATTGATCAACACATTCGTTTCCAAACCTCCATTGTCCAACCAGCGTGTTGTTGACACCAAAGTATTCGCCATCGACGACGATCAGCAGTGAGTCTTTTGGATCGTGTGCTGTGGAACCCCATACGTCCTAGTGTGTAGCGCATTGTAATTTGGGGTATTGTTTTTGCATTCCCAATATTGTATTGCGACGTCAACTGTCGCACAGTGACCTGCTGTTGAGCCCGTACAATGCACTGCGCTCTTCGCTCACCACGAACATCCATCTTGCGTAATCCTTTACAGTTCTGTCGGCGGGAGGGAGTTTAACATAGTCTATTGAGGATGGATTGTCATAATTCAGTGATCACTAAGTGTAAATCGATAATTGGAAACATTAATTTATTATGCTATTATATTAAATGGAAGCCTTTTACGTCCGATCTCCTAACCTCCCCCTAACATGATTTATAGTTTAAGAGTATGGAGTAAGACGGCCCAAGTTTATGGTTGCAAAAATGGTGGCCGGGCACCTAAAAGGCCCTTGAACCCAATTTCTATAAGAAGACAGTAAGAAAATCACTTCAACTATTGCAGAGTTGAACTCTAAGAATTTAGATAAAAATTACAATTTTAATCATTAATCAATTATTTCTACACAGGGGCACCTGTGAGGTGCCCCGCCATTATCGATGAGCTGGTTACGTAGGCTAAGAAAACAAATTATACTAATTCCATGATTATTTTCGAATGCCATCCATGTAGCAAACCATATATCTTTCCTTCAGTTAAGGACTGGGTCATATTGGGTACAGGGGTCCAAATCTTGATCCAACGATATGGAATTTCCAAATCATTTGGAACTTGAATACCCTTTGATTACGTAAGGGCTGACTCAAACTCAGTGAGGTTACTGGAAGGAGACCGGTGACTGTCAAACTTTCTACCGCACCCAATGCATGCTCTGTTGATATAGTTTGGGATCTGGCTGGCCATTATGGGGCAAATTACACTCTGGGTACATTATCTCCCAAGTGCTTTGGGAGATAATGTACGGATTCAAGATTCATGACCAGGGATTCAAGGTCGTGACTTGTTCACTACCGTGATGTTTCTTGTATCAAGGATCAGTTCTCGGTAAAGTTTGAAGAGTTTTAATTGTGATAAATAAATAGCTGAAAGGTTTTAATCACGTAGGTTGGTGTATATATGACAGGACAGGATAGGAGGAGGGGGGGAGGTTATGCTATTATTTGAGAAACACAAAATCTCAGGCAGTGCACTGCCTGAGATTTTGTCAAATGATGCAAGAAAGCAAGCATAAACGGAAAAAGTAAAAAATATCCTCACATTTCACCTAACTGTTCCCTCCAATAGTTTCTCTGGTTCTTCCTTGAATTTTTTTCAAACTATCCACTTCCAGAACAACGGATGAAAGCTAGTTCTAACGATCAACCACCTGTTGGCTGAAGGCAACTTGTATCTATTCTGCAACCATCCTTCCTCAATTTGAATTTATATCTCTTCATGCGTATAGTCTGAGCAACGGAAAGAATTCCATCAGCATTGAGTTTGCTCATGCCGTTCGAACGCTTCAAGTGGATCACTTGAAGTCTTTGGAGGCTGCAATTTGCATAACTGAAACCTTTCTTAGTAAGAGCACCTCTTTGTTGCCCTTCTCTGTACTCGTTCTAGCAGCTCGACATCCTTCCTAAAATGAAGCCTATAGACCCGATAAGTAGGTGATTATCACTACTAGCAAACTTCTTGTATATCATTAACAAAGCCCCAAGAACAGTCCCGGCAGCCTGTCTGAACTATTCAGAAAACTTCATATCAGAATGCACGATTACTCTTTTGGTCTTTTTCATTTTCCAGTAACCAGAGTGTAGTACCACACAGTTGGTACTACACTCTGGTTACTGGAATTAATGTGGATTGTTCATTCACACACAAACAAGAGTTTTTTGTAGATTTCTTGGAAGACTATTTTCTACATTGTCTTTTAGAGACAAAGAGAGGATTTAAAAACTGCAGGTAGAAACCATCTGGGTGGTAGTAATCAAAGCATACCGATGTGAAATTTATTCAAAGACATTACTACTGTCAAGAGAAGGGCTTTCGTAAGGGTGACTGGAGTGCTCTCAGACAATTTAGAAATCCCCTGTAGTGGGACTATATGCATCCCACTCATCTCTACGTAGAGATGAGTGGGATGCATATAAATGATCAGGTGATGAAGTCGCTGGTAGATATTAGTCTGTAACCAAATCAGAAAGGAGTTCAGGCAAACTAAGGTAGTTCACGAGAATTCTCTGGCAAAGAATTCATCGAAAAGCAGCAAAGACGTCTTTATTTTTATTAACAGTAGAAGGAATGTGGTTAAATCACGTTGCTCCACATGTTGTAGTTGAAGAAATTTAACTGTTGATGACCTTGCTCAGGTTGCTGTCAAACCGAATGGGTATTTTGCAGCTGCATTGGCCCATGAGAAGTTCTTTAGGAGGAGAATGCCAGAAGTTCATCAAAATCTACCGGGGAGCTAATGATTTTGTTGTAACTAAGAAAAAGGTGGAAAAGATAATTGTATCTAGACAGGAATACAATTATGTTGCAGTAACAGATTGAATTTGTTAAAGGGCGATCTTGTCTGACCAATCTGTTTGGATACTATGATGCATTAACAAAGGAATTGGATGCAAAAAATAATTTTGATATCATACACTTGGATTTCAGGAAAGCCTTTGATACCGTTGTAAATCAGACTGCTGCCCTAACTGGAAGAATCTTGAATTAAGGGCAAGTTGCTACAATGGATAAAGGGATGTTTGATTGGGAGAAAACAGAGTGTTATCAATGGGCATCGATCTTTATGGACTAATGTCATTAATGGAGTTCACCGGGGTTCAGAGCTAGGCCCATTGCTGTTTTTTTATATTTATTAATGACATTGATGAAGGTACATGAGGCTTAATATCGAAGTGTGCACCTTACCAAGAAAGGCTTCAGTTCTGTAAATTGCAGTGTGTGAAGATTTGGCACCTGCGAGTTAACCTCATTGAGGCGTGTATGGCTTTGAATGGTTGATGCTGATGGCACTTCTTCCTCTTGCTCAGTCTGCACACACATGAAAGGGTATAAATTCGAATTGAGGAAGAATGGTTGCAGGACAGATGTGCGGAAGTTTGTCTTCAGCCAAAGGGTGATTGATTAGTGGGAAAAAAACTTCCATCTGTTGTTGTGGAAGTTTGAATAAACTGAGGAAAGAACTGGGACAATTATTGGATGGGATGGACAGGTGATTTTTTTTTTCTGTCTGATGCTTTATAAGTTTGCTTCCTTGCGTCATATTCCACTACTACTACTAATTGAGCCACATCGTTAAAAAAATACCCATAAAATTCCCAGCGTCTTTGATGGGATTCGAACTGAGACCTTTTCGACCCGGTGTTGGAAGGACGGTGATTACACCAAGTACTCACGAAGTCATATTCAGTATATACTGTTCACCTTTAACCTCGTCCAAGCCAAGGATATTTTCACCTGAAATTCTTTTTTCTTTTGTAAATGATCTGCGATATTTTCCGCAGTTCGACCTTCAAAGCGACTACGTAGAGATCCTGTGTGGGATTGAATTGATGAACGATCAGACTTGGAGACCATGTACTGTAACTCGTTATTTCAAAGCACGGTTTTTCATTGATCTATGGTCCATGAAGTGCTGGACTAACACCAATCTATAGGCTTCTGGCATTAGTCGTGGTCATCAATGACTTGTACACGGCTGCTCGACGTGTTACCTCATGCCATACAGTGTCATTGTACTGTTGCTGACATTTGTCCCAACCGTCCCATTGGGAGCCTTCACGTGCAGCAACAATAATGGTTTCAGCACTATTTGCAGATCACATCACTAATCATCGACCTAGGGGTTTTGAGTGCCGCTCAAATGGCAGACGGATTGCTTATCCTGAATCCTGTTATCATTCCATACGTACCTGTCTCCTGGAAGGCCTAAGAGTATAGTTGTCTGACACGTGGTGCTTGGGTAGCACGGGACCAACTTTTGATCCTCTTAGAGATACCGATATGAAGTATTACCTCGCCTTTCTTCTGCCACTGATGACAACTCCCAATTAGGGCCAGATAGTTACCACTTCGGCTTAACGTATCCCAAATTATTATCCACACAGTCTTTGTGTCATCTTCTCCTTCTTCTAAAACAGGCTGTGTTTATTCAAGCCAAAAATTGTGATTCAGACGCACTTAAAATTGGTAAACTAAAATGAAAAAAAATTAAAAAATTTATAGGTAAAGTTTGGCGATCAACCACCATCAAAAACCGGATTTCGACCCTGACTAGAGCCTTATCGGTGACCAAGTAGGCGATGCGAAGACCCTTAGGAAGATCTAGAGATGTTCCTCGACTGGAGCCACAACCAGTTTGTAGATTTTGATCGTATAACTGGTGTCGAAGAAGTATTTAAAAGAATGCTTTGGAATAACATCCTCGACGCCTTTTGAAGTAGTTGGCGTAGATTCTTGGCTGGAGTGTGGTGGACAAGAAATGTTATTTTTAGTATTACACTGTTCCAGTTTGGAACAAGATTGATGAGGAAGTAGGCAATGTTTGAGGACCTTGTCAACTCAGTGACAAGAAGTATTCCTATGTTTGCTCAACGCTAAGTAAGAAAAAGAGCTTTGATCATCATTTACAAGTAATTATAGCCCAACTATATACCTTTTTTTTTATTGTTAATCCATGACTTTACAGTGGTTATTTTTTGTTCCAATATGCTACCATTTACACTTTGTGGTCATATGTTTTAATCAATCGCTATCACAGATCCATAAGACACGTTCAATAGGAGATGGAACAGTACACTTGGCAGGCCAAAGGAAGATTGCCAAGTTCACAGAGAAACTGTACATTATCGGTATGAGGATCCTCGCTGACCTGTTGCAATAAAGGGCTGTGTAAGTTATTAGCATCATCGAGGACAAGTCTGAGTTTAGTTTCAAAGTAACTCATCAGCTGGACATGCGCTGTTCGTGTATGTGGTCTGGAAATCTTAAAAGCCTTGAGAAAACTAAGAGCATGTGTCACCTTCGCTGCTCGTCCAGCTTCCAGTTCCTTCAATAATTTTCATGTATGATCACAATATGTTGACATGACAATTTTCAGACAATCACATTAACTGTTTTAGGAGGATATTTTTAAGACCCTGAGTGGCTTTTTTAGGATTTCCTTAGAAACATTAAGGAAGTTACTTCTTAGATACGGTTCCTCCCCTTTAAATCCTTCGTAGGATTTATGTTCGCTTACTGGCCAAAAGATTAGAAGCCTTTATTTAATATCTGTTGACGTCGATTGTAAAAGGTTTCTAATTTTTTGGCTAGTAAGTGCGTAAAAGGCTGAACTCAACTAAGCCTGATGACCTAAATTCTACTTTGATGGGCTCTTTCCTAGAGTTATTTTGCATCTTTTTTGTTGTCCAAGAAGTCCTTCACAACACTCTTCAAATTAGTAACCCAAATATTTTCGACTGATAGGTGCACCAGGAACTAATCAGCGTGTCAGGCAGTAAAATTTTTTCGATAAAATTGAAACCAGGGCAAGATTTCCGGCCATTAATTAAGGAAGTTTACAAGCAGCTCTGTTGTAATTAGTTTTAATTACAAGAAAGATAATTATACGAAAATTGAGATAATTAGAACACCTTACCATTACTATAGATTTGAACAAAGCAGTTTCTGTACAATGGTAAAACTACTGTACGGCCACTTCCATCAAAAAATATAAATATGGAATGATACAAAGACTTTGATCCGAAAGGTCCAAAAACTTTGGAATTACTGGTAAGATCCATCCGGAATCAGGAGCTGGATAAAGGGTTGGATAAAACTGTTCATAAATGGATATTCCCCAGGGTGGACCAATGTAGAAAGTAAATCCCTCGGTGATCAATATTGGGGCCACACCTGTTTCTATCTCCCTTAATGACATTGATGAGGGAGTTCAGGGAAAGTTGTTAAAGATGGCCTTAGATGTAGGAAGGATGGTTACCGATCAGAATTGGGCCATTTGCTTCAAAATGATTTAGATGGGTTGCAAGTTTACAAGTTTAATACTTTTAAATGTAAGATTTTTCTCCAGGAAAAGATAAATCCAGGAGTCGCTTCAAGCTGGAGAGAGTGGAGCTAGAAGTGGTCGAGGACGAAAAAGGCTTTGGGGTTACAATTCATATGGTGGGACGATAATTTTTCCATCCAGTGTAAACAAGTGGCTAGGAAGGCACATGGTGTCTTGTCTGTGATATTATAGGACGTTTGCCAGTAGGGGAAAGGATTTATATTTGGGGCCAACACTTGAAGAAAAGCATAAAATGCTGGGGTTGTAGTTAGATTCAATCTTCTTATTACTTGTAGTTTTGTTTGGCAGTGAATTGAAAAGATGTAAATTTTAAGGAGTATTGAAAACAATCTGTAAACATACCCGGAAACCCTTTCAAAAGCAATCGTGTAGTTTGTCTTTTCCAACCAAAAATTTGTGCAACAAGATTTCAGTTGTTTTAAGAGGGTGGTTTAAAATGTAATGCTCCTTGGTTCATAACCTCAGCGACATGTAGTGCAGAACATTCCAGTTAGGGTTATAAGAGCGTGATACCGACTAACTGAATCCCGTCTTCGGATCTTTTCTACTTGGTGTGGGGAGGGCGGTGATGATACTAACTGTGCCACCCACGAGGGTCTCTGTTGATTTCACATTATTGTAATAAGTTCATCGCACATTTTTCATCTAACGTCGAAGTGCGAGGACATTGTAATAAACTGATCCTCAGTTCGCGCAACATCATCAGTTGCTTCCACCTTAATGTTGGGACTGTAGTTACCCTGGGTGTACATCCCATGTGCAGGATCTGGAACACAGTACGCAGTATAGTGCAGGGGACCACCCAAATGTGAACCAACGTGTGCGGGGATCGAAGTGGTTCTATGCTCCTCTTCGAAGCTCGTATTCAATCTGCATAAAAAAACTGCGTTTTCCTTTTCGCTGTTAGCGTTATATTTCCTCTAAATAGTTGACTCCGTACAAATCCTAAATCCACCCTATCGATCAATTCGGCCCTGGAAAGATTGTGCAAGGCTCAAGGGGTAGAATTTTATTTTCAGCCTGGACTGTACTTGTTAACAGGAGAGATTGCTTCTACAGGGATGGGATACACTTAAATAGAAAGGGTGCAAGAATGTTTGCTGATGCTGTCGAGGCAGTGTTAGGTGGGTCGGAAAACTGCTAGTTGGGGGGATACAAGGACTAATAGATTAACAGTAGCCACTGGCAGAGGTGAAAGATTCTTGCACTATTTCTATTGGAATGAGCAGAAGCCTGAAAAACAAGATGCATGGTATTTCAGAGACTGTCGGGAGTCATTGCGGTACAAGTAAACACATGGGTTGTGTTAGGGTAGCTAAGAAAAAGAACAGGTGCATGTATACTTGCGTGTACACAAATGCTAGGAGTTTAGTAAATAAATTTGATGAATTTGAGGTATTGCTCAAAACATCAAAGGCAGATATTGTTCGGATATCAGAGACGTGGTGTCACACAGACATAACGAATGCAGAACTGGAATTTGGGGAGTACAACGTCCACAAAAAGGATAGACAGGATAGAAATGGGGGGAGGGGTTCTGCTATTAGTTAAGAAACACATAAAATCACAAGGAAGTGAAGCCAGTCGACATCGCTGGACAGTGCAGACTCGAGTCAGTTTGGTGTGACATAAGCATAGGGAAATCAAAATTGAGAGTAGGAGTGTGCTATAGGCCTAATGACTCTGATGAGTATAATAAGATATTGTACAGGGAAATAGAGTGGGCCAGTAAATCAGAGAGTCTTATAATGGGGGATTTTAATTTCCCAGATATTGACTGGAATTTGGGGGCTGGTTACTCACACACTAGCAAGGCTTTTGTGGATTTATTGGATGATTGTTTTCTACATCAGCATGTTCGGGAGGCAACTAGAGGGAGCAATACTCTTGATCTGATTATCAGCAGTAATTCTTCATGCATTAGGAATCTGCAGATAAATGAACCACTAGGTGGCAGTGATCACAGTGTGCTGAAGTGGGATTTACTCAAAGAGGTAACTACCATTAGGGGTAAAGGGAAGGGTTATTGCTTCCGTAAAGGCGACTATGATGGTCTGAGACAGTATTTAAATTCTATACAGTGGGACCAACTGATGATGTTACCAACAGCAAATTCAAAATGGGAAGCATTCAAAGAACTTATCTTGGAAGCTACTAGGCTTTACATATCAACTAAGAAATATTGTTCAAGGTTTAGGCCTAAATGGTTGTCAGATGAACTAATGAGACATGGGGCAGAGAAGAAAAATGCATGGCATACATACAAATGAACACGTGACACAGAAGCCTATGATAGATACAAGCTGGTCTGTAACCAAGTCACAAAGGAAATTAGGCAGGCGAATGCAGATTCCGAGAAATCTTTGGCAAGGGATGCAAAGAAAAACAGCAAAGAATTCTTTACTTATGTAAACTCTAGAAGGAAGGGGATGAATCAGATTGGTCCACTTGATATCGATGGGTCAACTGTTGATGATCCTGCTCAGGTAGCTAACAAACTAAATGAATATTTTGCATCGACATTCACACATGAGGAGTTATTCAGCGAGGGGAATGCCAGAGGTGTATTCAACTCTGGCAGTAAGCTAGAGAATCATGTAATAACTGAGAGTAAAGTGGTGGAGAAATTGTTGAAGATAAAGACAAGAAAGACACCTGGGATGGATGGGATCTATCCAGTTATATTAAGGGAGGCAGAAAAGGAAGTAAGCAAACCCTTAGCCATAATTATGAGAGCTTCCTTGGACTCAGGGGAGTTACCCATGGACTGAAGATGTCTAAATGTGACCCAAGTCCACAAAGGAGGACCAAAGGGAGACAGATAATTACAGTCCTGTGAGTTTAACTTCTGTTCCCGGAAAATTAATGGAGGCACTGGTTAAAGAAGCACTGCAGGATCATTTAGACAAGACTTCAGTTATAGCCCAAACACAGCATGGTTTTGTTAAGGGGAAGTCTTGCCTGACCAATTTGATTGGATACTATGATGCAGTCACAAAAGAATTGGATGCAGGGAATAACTTTGATATTATATACTTGGATCTTAGAAAGGCTTTTGATACTGCTGCACATGGAAGACTGCTGCACAAATTGGAGCAGTGTGGCATTGGAGGCAAACTGCTGCTATGGATAAAGGGGTGGTTGAGGGGGAGAATCAATGGACACTGCTCGTCGTGGGCTAATGTTATTAGGGGAGTCCCTCAGGGTTCAGTGTTGGGTCCATTGTTGTTTTCTGCATTTATAAATGATATTGATGATAGTATATCAAGCTTAATGTTCAAGTTTGCAGACCATACGAAGGTTGACAGGGTTGTTAATGACACTAATGACAGTAGACTGCTGCAACAGGATCTAGAAAAGTTGAGCAGAGGGCTGAGAGGTTACAAATGAAGTTTAACCTTGACAAATGTAAAGTATTACATATGGGAAACAGCAACCCCAGAGTGACATATCAAGTCTGTGTTACTACAATGACAGTGGTAGAATATGAAAGGGACCTGAGGGTAATTGTGCAAGCAGATATAAAGTTTTCTGGGCAGTGCAGACGGTCTGCAATAGTAGCTCACAGTGTATTGTCAATGATATACAGGAATTTTTCTAGCAGGAATAGGGAGGTGATTATTCCCTTGTATAAGGCAATGGTCAGGCCTCACCTTGAGTACCATATACAGGCCTGGAAGCCTCATTTTAAGATGGATGTAGAGTTGCTTGAGCGTGTTCAGAGAAGGGCAGTGAATGGAACAAATGGTTTCTCTTACCAAGAAAGGCTTAAGTTTTGCAAATTACAGTGTCTGGAGACTAGGCACCTGCGAGGTGATCTGATTGAGGTGTATAAAGCCTTGAATGGTTTGAGCATGCTCAATGCTGATGGGATTCTTCCTCCTGCTCAGAATAATCACCTGAGAGGGCATAAATTCAAACTGTGGAAAGTTAGATGTAGGATAGATGTTCGGAAATTTGCCTTTAGCCGGTGGTTGGTTGGTTGGTGGAACAGACTTCCATCCTTTGTTGTGGAAGTTGATAGCCTAAATAAATTTAAGGCTGAGTTGGACAGGTACTTGGAACAATCGGAGGGGTGGAATGAGTTTTTTTTTTTTATTTTTTTGGCTGGTGCTGCATAAGCTTGCTTTCTTGCATCAAATGCCTCTACTAATGATAATGGTACATCTGGAACAGTGCCCCATAACTTCTCATAGGCTTCAAGACTCCATTTAAGCTAGGGCAGTTAAGTTACTTAATGACCCATCTCCTACAAAGTCTCTCCACTCTGTCTCATAGACGTTCTGTTTTTGCTGCATGCCTTTTCTGTCGATATATACATGAGCAATATTCATCTGAATTTGCTTCAATAATTCTCACGCTTTCTTCCAAACCAGTCCGAACATGTGATGTAATTAGTCAGCATCATTGTAATGTCCAACTACAAGTTCACAGAACCAACTTTGTTTTCCTCATTTGTCCTTTCTAATTTCGAAATCGAATGGAAGTGTGATTCTGTAGGTAACCTAAACCAAATTGCGCCATTGTGTATTATACTCAACATGCGCGTTTTCATGAGTCGATATCTTTGTTGTGTGGGATGAAAAACCCTGACTAACTCAGAGTTAAGCCGCTCTCTCTCTCTCTCTCTCTCTCTCTCTCTCTCTCTCTCTCTTCGCCTGATATCGGCTAACTTCAGAAGTATATCAATTCATAGAATGAATCTAATTCAGACGAGAGGTAAGTGACAAAACCACTATATTATCACACAGTATGTGATATGTTAAAATTGGTAGAGTAGTTAATGATCACTGTCAAGCTGAGCTTCTTCAGTGAGACCTAGATAGATTTCAGGAATGGTCAGAAAAATGGCGGCTATGCTTTAATCCAACTGTTTCCCAGGTGTAAGGTATTACACCTGGTAAACAGTAATCCCAAAAAAACTTATTCACTTGGTGGAGTTCAACTAAACCCAGTACTGGAGGAAAGGGACTTGGGTGTTACGATACGGTCAGACATGAAATTCTCTGAGCATTGTAAACAGGTTGCAAGGAAGGCCCATGGTATCCTATCGATGATCGATCGAACTTTTGCAAGTAGAGATAGGGACGTGATAATCCCATTATATAAGGCTTATGTTAGACCTCACTTGGAATACTGTGTTCAAGTATGGAGACCGCACCTAAAGAAAGACATCAAGCTTCTTGAAAGGGTGCAAAGAAGGGTAACTCGGCTGGTGAGATCGGCAAAAGGGCGTCCTTATGAAGAAAGACTTCGAATATGTGGGTTGCAGAGTTTGGAAACTAGACACCTTAGAGGAGATTTGATTGAGGTGTTTAAGGCTCTGAGAGGCATCAGTAAAATGAATGAGGACAAAATTTTCAAGATTATAAATGATGCTAGAACTAGGGGACATAAATTCAAGTTACGCGGGGAAATGTTTAGATTGGACTGCAGGAAGTTTTATTTTAGCCAGCGAGTTATAAATTACTGGAATAAGTTGCCTACATGAGTGGTAGAGGCTGACAGCTTGGGGAAATTCAAAGCTCATCTGGATAGTACCTTCGGGTGAGGGAAGCCCATAGGATGATAGGTTTAATTTCCTTTTCTTTTATTAATTATTATACTATGAATTGACTTGCTTAAAATATTTGTTATAAAACAAAATCTTTCAAACAAACAGGATTTTAAAGGGCGTGCTGTTTTTGTATGGTGCTGTATGTCACTGTAGCTGGAGTACTTTGATTCAGTCTCTTTTTATGCAGGATTATAAAGGTTCGCATTCCACTGAAGTGGGGGAACCATTGATGGCTTTGCAAGCGATGTTGTTGGTCGGTATACGAAATTGACCCTTAATTATTCCGTTTTTCATCCTTTGGAAACATTAAAAAAACTTATGCAATATGGCCTAAGGAAAATTATCTGAAAAAATCCAAATCATCGCAGTAATAATGCCTATTATATATACATATTAGGTAGTGTGTATCTATCCATGTCTTCCAGGATCAATTTTCATCTTGTGAGAATTGAAAAGTCTGGGATATATCATGGTGAAAACGTACTCCCTTCTTAAAGCTATTACCATTTAATTTCCACGAGTTTAAGAACAGCAAATGTAGCTGTAATACTGTATATACTTTTTAAATCTTTCATACATTGGCAAAGCCATTCTTGAATATACTTTTGCTCCCGATATTAGCATCGATTTTTGAATCTTTAAAGATAATTCATTATTCGAAAAGACTCAACCCGGAATTGAGTTTACGTCATAATTTAATAAGATATGGTCTTTGGGGCTGTCACAGATATTCTCTAAGGTATGACAACGTGGACTTCCCACTTGGGATTCTAAAACGCTGATGGAACTAATATTCAAGTGGACTGATTTTCAGCAAAAATCGGTTCTGCGACTACCGGATTCTCTGCTTGCGTCTTCAAGATGGTAAGACCATTAGTAACCCTGGATATAACTCCCGTGTGCAAGTCCACAAATACGGAACCTAGCATGCTGGAGGTGACCATCCAGGTGCGAACCAACGTAAGCAGGGGCGAGGTGTGGCGTCCCCACAATACGGAGGAATGCCGCCCTTCTGTGTCACCGCACAATACTAGGTTATAGATTGCTTTCATCAACTGGTGCAGTACCGGTACTTTCCTTATCGTAAGCTTGAAGTGGGGAATCCATGTTTAGTTTCCAGAGCAAAGCTCCGACAATACCCATGCAATATGATAGACCTCTTTTGGGGTTATGATGGGCATTATGGCGAGATCCAATTTTCCTTATATTTCGAAGGTACAGGTCCAAAAGGGTGTTCTCAGGTCAGCTGCTACACATTCCACCGGACCCAACCTATTGGTAACTCCCTATGAGGCTTTCGGGCCACTAAGTGTATAATCTCGCTGCCTCTACTCTGCCAGATAGATTATAGCGAGTTCGAGTAGTGTGTATGCAGGGGGGGGGGCATTGCAGATGCCAGCTTATGTGAAGGAACTGGGTATTATCCCGCTGTATGTATATCATATCCAAAAATTTCATTACTTCGTGTAGCATATCCTCCCCACCTTTTTCTTACTTTTGATACACAACGAATAGGCAAACTAATAGAACAAACAATCTGCGAAAAGATCAATCCCCCTTCATTTCACAAATATAGGTGGTCTCAGTTCCAATTTCAATCCAATATCACTCAGTTCCTCTGTGTGATTATTTTCAATGTACATCTACCACCTTCAAAGGTGGTAGTTGTACATTGAAATTTGGAATCTCCTCTTTTTCAGTCTTCTCTAGCTTAAAATCTCTACCCCATTCTGTCAAATTCGTTGCTTCTATCGTTCTTCCAATTTCACTGATTATTTGGAACCCTTTGACTTCCTCTCTTTGAAACTTAATTTCTTCCATTCCAACTTTCCTAACATTATGGTAATTTTCCTTGGTGATTTTAATGTTCACAATTCCGGTTGTTTTCCGTTTCCTAGTCACATGGACTCAACTGGTAGGATTTTCAATTATTAATGACCTCGCACAAATCGACCTACCAGAATACCAGACAATCCTAACTGCAAAACCAACATTTGATCTTTACCTCACAAACAACCCTTCCAAGTAGAGGGTCGAGGTGTGTGTTCTTCTAGGCACCTCTGATCACAACTTGGTGATAGTCTCTTCTCCAATGGAGCCTTCCTCTTGTGGTAATCCTGAACTTAGTGTTGTTTGGTATTACAAGAATGCAAAATGGAATGACCAGCGAGATTTCCATTCTTCTTTTCATTGGTTTTATTACTGTTTTTAATTTTCTGATGCCAACGTTTGTTCAGAAAGTATAAATGAAATTATTCTTGAAGGAATGAAATACTTTATTCCACACTCCACCTTAAAATCTTGTCCTTTATCTAAACCTTGGTGTTCCAATAAATGTGCTAAGGCTGTTCAAGATAAGATTGTTGCATATCGTAATTGGCTTGCATCCAAATCTCCAGGTTCATTTTCTGCCTCCACCAAACCAGCAGTCCAAACTAGATTTTGAACAGGCTAAGAGTAGAAAACTTGCTTCTTTTCCAAATGACTGAACCTCTGTTAAAATTTGATGGTTTTATTGCTACCTCGGGTAAAGGAAAAGCTAATCTGCTAACATCCTACTTTTCTCCTAACTCGTATATTGATAAGCTTGATAAGCCATCTCCTACCGTTCCCAGTAAACTCCCTTCGTTGTCTCCTGTGGTCTTCGGTCAAAAGGATAGCAGAAGTATTTTGAAAAATCTTGAAGTCAAGAAAGCGCCAGGTCCTGATGGTATTTCTTCACTTGTTTTCAT
Source organism: Mastigoproctus giganteus (assembly GCF_048544385.1). Taxonomy (NCBI): domain Eukaryota; kingdom Metazoa; phylum Arthropoda; class Arachnida; order Uropygi; family Thelyphonidae; genus Mastigoproctus; species Mastigoproctus giganteus. The sequence continues at coordinate 216,841,983 of NC_143579.1, read as the reverse complement.
AACCTGTGCTGCTAAGCGGGCAGCTTATTCCTGTTCTGCGTTGCTTTTTTACACTTTATAATTCATTATTTTTCCCTCCTGCTTGGAAATTCGCTCATAATTAGCCAGTTCTTAAAAAGTACGACAAATCTCTCCCATCTAATTATCGTCCCATTGCATTTACTTCTACTCTTTCTGAAGTAATGGTGGAAACACCAACTGCCAATTCCTGGACTATCAAGACCACCTTCCATCTAATCAATGATCTCCAGTATGGATTTAGTGCCGATTCACTAGATATATTTGCTTATCTTATCCATCTATGCACAAATTCAATGGAAAAAGTTTCTGAGACTCAAGCAGTCACGTTTCTCTCTGACCACTCATTGCGAGTGATGGTACACGGTTTTCTGTCTTCTAACTTCTCCTCTAATGCTGGCGTTACCCAAGATTCAGTTCTTTTTTTTCCTCTTGTATATTAATGACTTTGTTTCATTGATAGACTATCCACAGTTTTGCTGATGACAGCACATTGCATTCCACCTTCCAGTTTGAGAAATCTTGCCCTCCACAAACAGCTTAAACTTCTCCAATATCCACCATGAAATCCTTAAATGCTAACCTCCAGGTAATTCTCCGGCGAAGAAAAGATAACTTTGGTTTCAATCCTTAAAAAAATCAGTCCTCTCTTCTGCTCCTATTCTTATCTTCGATGACACTCAGATTTCTAGACAAGATCACACATTTCTATTAGGGATTATCCTTGCATCTAATCTCTCTCTCTCTCTCTCTCGTCATAAGGACATCTCAAATATTGCTTCCTCTGCATCTAAAGAACTGAGTTGTCTCTTTCACTCTCAGTGTTAGTTTTCTTCTAATAAGCTACTCACTCTGTGTAAATCTGATTTTCACCCGACCATGGAACATTGTTCTCACATCTGGTGCGGTGCACCCATAACCCCTCTCAGGTTTCTACACTCCATCCAATACAGGGCAGTTAGGTTAATTAATGATCCATCTCTATCAAAGTCTCTCCACTCTGTCTCATAGACGTCCTGTTTCTGCTGCATGACTTTTTACAGATACTTCCATGGGCACCGTCCTTTTGTAATTCTCCTTCTTTCTTCCAAACTAGTCCGAACACGTGCCGTAATCAGTTACCATCCTTTTACTTTCCAAATTCAAACTCAGAGAACGAACTTTCCTTCTTCCTTAACCTTCAACCCACGCATGGTAATAATACTATAGGTTCTAATATATTTCGTGCCTGTGGTTTTAATTAACTGGGGTTTTAATTACATTTTCGAAAATAACTAAATGTCATCATAAATCAGGATATTACAAGATCATGACACTTGAATCAGCAGTGTAATAGATGGAAGTATCTATAGAAAAGGTAGGCGTCAGAAAGTCGATGTCCATACAACATTGTCCATAAAACAAGAGTGAGAAAGACTTCGTAAGATGTGGTGATTAATTAACGTGGTTACCTTCTTTTGAATAGAGTCAGGGAGCTTGGGAGAGATTTTTGAGGCGCCATCGCGAATGTTGGAACAATATTCCAAGGTCGAGCGGATTTCGGATTTTAAATCAGAGGCCGTTTTGAGGAGAATTAAGCGGGAGCCAAAAAGAAACTGTTTTCTTAAATAAGACAGGACTAAGTCTTCCTTATCCCATTGCAGAATTACCTGGATATCTGCATTTAAGGAAATGGTGGGAAGCATTTCAGAAGTTGAAACTGTTTCTGTGGGGCCAAGTTCCTCAAACTAAAAGTTAAAAGGTATCATCAGTAGAACTATGGAGAGAATTTCCAGTCAGTGGGAGAAGGCCATTAACATACAATCGGAAAAGAGTGGAAGAACTGAACCTTCGTGAACACCAGCATTAGAGAAAAGTTAGAAGAAAGAGAGAGGGCCGTCTACCATCACCCACAGTGGGCGGTCAAAGAAAGCTGGATACCCAATTGGAAGGGGGGGGGATCATTCTGCAATCCGCAGAAACATGTTTATAAGACTTTAATGCCAAACACGATCAAAAGCACTTTGAAATGTCAAGAGCAACTCCTTGATTTCGCCAAACTTTTTCCATTGAATTAGTCCATAAATGGGTAACATAAGCCAGTACTATCACCAGTAGATCGACCATGACGGAATCCATATTAGGGATTATTGATCAGATGGAAAGTTTCCAGGTAGTTTAGGAGTAGGCGGTTAATGGATTTATCCATTACTTTAGAAAGAGTAAAAGTAAATGCAATGGAACGATAACTGCATGGAAGGGACTTGTCAACCTTTTTAGGCTGAATATAGACAAATTTCCAAGCAGAAGAGAAAACACCTTTTAGAATAAGAATGTGAAAAAATGCAACACAGAAGAGAAGTAAGCTCAGAAGCACAGATTTTGAGAACGAGTGGAGAAATACCATCAGCATCTATAGATTTCTTTGCATAAATTTTGTTTAGAATTCTTGTAATATCATTCTGTCGGAAGACCGCGAGAAACATTGAGCGCAACCTATCTTCCTATTTGATAGGTAGTGATTTGACAAGATCATCGATTCTATAGTCAGAATAAAAGGAAGAAGCTAATAAATCAAGTTTATCTTTAGCCTCGCTGTTAGCACAGTAGTTATAATCATCGTCCTCCCCACAGTGGGTTGGAATCCAGTCAAAGATTCGAAGAACTTTTATAGTTTTTCACCCAGTTGCTGAGTCGTTCTCTCTTAAGGACAGCAAGTTTTTAATTACGGAAACTCGGCCTTGTCGTCCAGCAGAGCAAAGCAAATCGACCAGAACACACACTCAATTTATGGACATTCCACATGATCAGGTGATTTAATTCTCGGGTGGTCCTAATAGGACCTCTTTTTTTTAAACTTTAGCAGAAGATGTAACAGAATCAAGCTTGGACAAGATCTTGACTGTCACTTGATCAAGAATCAGGTTTTCTAGTTTCGGTTTGTTTAAAATCCAGTTTGGATTGCCACCAGCAATCCAAACTGGATTCTTTTGTTGATGAATTGATGATTCTTTTACAATTACTGTGTAATCAGAAAACGAAACTGCAGGTGGTTTGGATGCAATCCAATTGCAATAAACAACGTTCTTATCTTGAACAGCCTTAGCACATTTATTGGAAAATCAAGGTTTAGATAACGAATGAGATTTTAGGGTGGAATCCTGAATAAAGGATTTCATTCCCACAAGAATATATATCAGTGAAGGGATCAGAAGGCTTAGAACAATAAGCCAACCTGAAAATAGAAAAAGAACTCGCGCAGATCATTTAATTTCGCATTCTGGTAATATCAATTGGAGAAGAGTCGAGTCCATTGGAGGAGAGAAGAGACCATCACCAAGTTGTGATGTGAGGTGTCTAAAGGACCGCTTTTTGAAGGGTTGTTGGTGAGAAAGAGATTGAATGTGTGGTTAGGACTGTCTGGTATGTCTTGTTTCACAAATTTCTATTTCATAAATATATATTTTATTATTTTTACGTTTCATTTGAAATTCCGAGTTAAACATATATGAAACTCTTATTTTAATGCTTCAAATGATTTAATACGCTTTTATAATACGAATGATCTAAAGAGGGGAAGGGAAATAAAAAATGTATATAAAAAAACGACAGTTTAAGGTTGTTTTGAGATAAAAAGACAATATCTAAGAAATCCAGTATTAAAAACTTCGCTTATTAATTTTAATTTCACTTCTTGAAAATAGATGGCAGCACAGTCATAATGCAATGTATTCAAAGTTGCTTAGTAACGAAATAAGGAAACGTATACAAATTAAATTACTCATTAGAATCTTAAAATAAAAAAATAAAAAATATAATCGAATTTCTTAGTTTGCCTCAAGAATCGAATAATTTAAAGAAAGATTTGTTTAAAATTTACATTATTTTTTTAAATTATTTAATAGCAGTTTATTAAAATGGAATAAATTTGACTGGCATCTTGGTGTTCTCACGAGACTCGTCTCATCTTGGGATCGTTGACACTCAGGTGGAAGTGTGCGCTTAATTTAGCAACCAAAATGTATGACCTCGATGGTGTACAGAAAATCTGGAAAGGAATCGATATGCCAGTGATCAAAATGCGATGGTAGCGACCTCTTTATTTTGTTTTTAACCTTATTTTCTCGAATATTTCTCTTTGAATATCACGCCAACCATGAGAAAGAAACAAATTATCTTATAATATATTCTTAAACGCTAATTTCTACCTAGGAATGTAAATATCTTCAAGCTCTTCTTCTTATTCTTGGTAAAAAAACAAAATTTAAATCAGACAGCAGTAGAGCTTATTGATTTTCTATATTAACATACGTTCTTTCCAACCTTTTGGGTCCAGTGGACAGCTTAAACATCGAGACATTCAGTATATACTTTGTTTATTTTTATAATCTATCATTGCGTAATGTTAGTCAAAATTCTAAAATCGGTTGACAGTTGTAAAATTGATAATTCAATCCGGGACTTTTATGTTGATTGGTTGCAGCGTTGGTGTTGTGTAGACAGAACTTGCAACATACTGGAATTTGGAAGAAACGAAGTCACACATCGCTGGAAAAGTTTGGACTTCAGATGGATGCACATATGTGATGTGTGTCGAAGTCCATAGGGGTAATACTGGATAACAATTTTATTCTTTTTTTCTCACCAATTGTTTGTTTTCATTTTCTTTCTCAATACATTTTATCCTTCCACAACAACTGATGGAAGCCTCTTCCGATCAACCATCCGCTGGCTGAAGGCAAACTTCTGTACATCTATCCTGCAACCATCCTTCAAGTTGAATTTATACCCCTTTATGTGTGAAGAGAGCTCCTCTCAACAAGTGGAAGAATACACTTAACACTCAGATTATTCATTACATCAAGGCTTTAAACACCTCAATTAAATCTCCCCTCAGGTGCCTGAACCCGAAACACTGCAATTTGCAGAACTGAAGTCGTTAAGTAAGAGCACCCTTTTGTTCCCTTCATCGATCTGGTTGCCCTTTTCTATACTTGTTCCCGCAGATCTATATCCTTTCTAAAGTGAGACTTCCAGATCTGTATACAGTACTCAAGATGCAGCCTAACCATGGCCTTATACAAAACGATAATCACCTCCTTATCGCTGATAGCAAACTTTTTGTATATCATTGACAAAACCCATGACTGGCCTAGCTTCCTTTTTCAAAGGATTTCATATCTGACTGCACAATTACTCCCCCTAGTGTTTTACATTCTCCCTAAGTGTAGTACCACACTGTTGATAACTTACCCTCGGGTTACTGCTAACGCAGTACCTTGCTATCAATGTTAAACTTCAACTGCCATTCCTCAGCCCATCGACCCAATTTTCCTAGAATATTTTTCAGTAGCTCATCCTGATGAAAGTCGTTGACCACCCTGCTTACCTTTTGTATCGTTTGCAGCCTTTGACATTAAGCCTAATATACATTCATCAATATCATTGAAAACAACAATGGACCCAGCACTGAACACTGGGGAACTCCACTAATAACATTAGTCCATGAAGAGCACTGCCCAGTGATAACCACTCTGTCTTCTTTCGCTAACCATCCCTTTATCCATAGCAGTAACTTGCCCTTAATTCCACAATGCTCCGATTTGTACATTTGTGTAAAACAGTATTAAAAGCCTTCCTGAAATCTAAGAGTATAACATCAAAATTATTATTTGCATCCAGTTCCTTGGTCACTGCATCATAGTAACCTATGAGATTGGTTAGACAATAAAATTAGACCAGTTAGACTTGAAAAATCCATGCTGTGATTGAAGTATAATTGCATGCTTGTCAAAATGGTTCTTCATTACATCTTTAACCAGTGATTCCATTATGTTCCCTGGAACAGACATTAAGCTAACAGTTCTGTAATTAGTCATGCAGCCTTTTGATCCCCTTTATGAATTGGGGATGTATTCGCACTACTCCAGTCCATAGGGACCTCCCCTGAATCCATGGATAATCTCATAAGGATGGCAAGGGCTTGCTTATCTCCTTTGTTGCTTTCCTTAATAATTGGATAGATTCCATCTGCCCCAGGTACCTTTTTATGTCTATCTTCACTTTTCTTTTTCAAATTTGAAAGTGTTTGCAATTCTGACCAGGCACAATAGAGGGAGTATATGATGAGAGCCTTTTAAATCAATTTAGGTCTGGAGAGATTGTGAAGGGCTCGTAAGGTAGAAAATTTTCGGTGTGATCTGGGCTTGTTAACAGGAGAGAGAGAGAGCGAGAGCGCTTCTACAGGGATGGGATTCCCTTAAATAGAAAGGGTGCAAGAATATTTGCTGATGCTATCGAGGCAGTGTTAGGTGGGGTCAGAAAACTGCTGGCTTGAGGGGTTACTTGCACACTAGCAAGACTCTTTTTTTTTTGGATTTATTTATTTATTTATTTATTATTTGATTGTTTCTACAGTAGCATGTTCGAGAGGCAACAAGATGGAGTGACACTGTTTATCTGACTATCAGCAGTGATTCTTCATGCATTAAGAATTTACAGATAAAGGAATCACTTAGATGGCAGTGATCACTGATGTGGGATTTACTGAAAGATGTAACTACCATCCGGGCTAAAGCCCTTTCGTAAAGGTGACTATAGTAGTCTCAGATTTTTTAAGTCCATTACAGTGGGACCAACTGATGATGTTACTAACAGCAAATTCTAAATGGGAAGCAACCTTGGAAGCTACTAGGCATTTTGGTCGAACTAAGAAATACTGTTCAAGGTTCAGGCCTAAATGGATGTTAGATGAACTAATAAAACTCGTGGCAGAGAAGAAAAATACATGGAATGCATATAAATTATCCAACGAAACGGAAGCCTATAGATACAAGCTAGTCTGTAATCAAGTCGCAAAGGAGATTAGGCAAGCGAAGGCAGATTACCAGAAATCTTTAGCAAAGGATGCAAAGAAAAACAGCGAAGCCTTTTTTGTGCAAGTCTCTAGAAAGGTATTTTTCAGACGATGGAAGTCTAGTAATAGGGAGTGATTATCTCGTATACTTGAGACTAAAAGGAAGGGGATGAATGAAATTGGTCCACTTGATATCAATGATTTGACTGTAGATGAACATTCTCGGATGGATGCCAAACTAAATGAGTATTTTGCATCTACATTCTCACATGAGGAGATATTCAAGAAGAAGAGGGCGAGGCGTTTATCAAACTCTAAAAGGGAGTTAAATGATTTTGTAATAACCGAGAGCAAAGTGGAGAAGTAGTTAAAGTTAAACATAAGAAAAGCTGCTGTGGTGGATGGGATCTATCCAGTTATATTAAAGGAGATGGCAAAGTAAGTAAGCAAAGCCTTAGTCATAATTATGAGAGCATCCTTGGCCTGAGGGGAGGTTCCCACGGACTGGAGATGTGCAAATGTATCTCCAATACACAAAGGGGGATTAAAGGGTGACACGAGTAATCACAGACCTGTTAGTTTGACTTCTGTTCCAGGAAAAATAATGGAGTCGCTGGTTAAAGATGAATTGCAGGATCATCTAGACAAGACTGCAGCAATAATTCAGACACAGCATGGGTTTGTTAAGGGAAAGTCTTGTCTGACAAATTTGATAGGATATTATGATGTGGTTACAAAGGAACTGGATGCAAAAAATAATTTTGATATCATATATTTGGATTTCAGGAAAGCTTTTGACACTGTTGCGCATGGAAGACTATTGTACAAATTGGAGCAGAATGGTATTAAGGGTAAGTTGCTACAATGGATAAAAGGATGGTTGAGTGGGAGAAGACAGAGGGTGGTAATTAATGGGTGCTGCTCTTCGTGGACTAATGTTATTAGTGGAGTCCCACAGGGTTCGGTTTTGTATATTTATCAATGATATTGATGAAGGTATATCAGGCTTAGTGTCGAAGTTTGCAGACGACACGAAGGTTAGCAGGGTTGTTAATAACAGTAATGACAGTATAATGCTGGAACCGGATCTTGGAAAGTTGGGCAGATGGGATGAGAAGTGGCAACTGAAGTTTAACATTGACAAATGCAGAGTACTGCATATGGGAGAATTAACCCCAGAGGAATGTACCAACTGTTACTCTCGGGGTAGTGGAGAATGAAAGAGACCTGGGGGTAATTGTGCAGTCAGATATGAAGTTCTCTGAGTAGTGCAAACAGGCAGCCAAAGTGGGTTGTGGTGTCTTGTCAATGATATACAGGAATTTTGCGAGCAGGGATAAGAAGGTCATTATCCCCTTGTATAAGGCAATGGTCAGGCCACACCTTGAGTACTGCGTACAGGTTTGGAAGTCTCATTTTAGGAAGAATGTAGAGTTGCTAGAACGAGTACAGAGAAGATCAACAAGATTGGTGAGGGGAACGAAGGGCGCTCTTATAAAATAAGGCTTAAGTTCTACAAACTGTGGCTTCTGGAGAGTAGGCACCTACCTGCGAGGTGATCTGATTGAGGTGTATAAGGCCTTCAATGGATTGAGCAGGCTCAATGTTGATGAAATTTTTACTCTTGCTTAGATTACAAACCTGAGGGGACATGGATTCAAACTGAGGAAAGACAGTTGTAGAATGGATGTGTGCGAAAGTTTGCCTTTAGCCAGCAGGTGTTGATTGTGGGAACAAACTTCCATCTGTTGTTGTGGAAGTTGATAGCTTAAATAAATTCAAGGCTGAACTAAAACTTTTGGAAAGAATGAATCAGTGAAATGGGAAAGGTTTTTTATTTTATTTTATTTTTTGGCTGATGCTGTTATGAGCTAGCTCGCTTTCTTGCATCATATGCCTCTACTAATGCTAACAATTAATCCGTGAACACCAAGTGTCTCAATGTTTATGGAGGGGTCGACCATGGTCATCATAGAGAGAAGTATGTCTGAATCATCCATCCAGAAGTCATAGAATAAAACGACTCTTCCAGCATCGTTCACTTTATCTCTCTACGAGTTCCAACCACGTGATGCCAAGTTTTCCTTTAATGACCAAAGGACCCAAACGTTTCTTCCTAACAACTCTACTGCTCAGTTGGTTGATGTAAACCTCTGGCTGCATCCAACACAAATCATATAAAATTAAACTTTGTTCTAATAAAACTTTGCCATTCTAAGTAGCCGCGAGTGTACACACCTGTCTAATGCTCTCGGGCTCCCCACTAAACGCTGCCTACTTCATTTATAATTCAGCGCAGAAATATGGAGGCTGTCATTTGGTGAACGAAGTAGCAGCCGCTAAATTCTTCGACTAACGGTACGTTGTTGGTTAATAGAGCCTTCACATGTACCAACTGCATTGGTAAGCCTTTCGCTGAGTGGAATTTTAATATTTAACCGCGAACAACTGGAGCGTGGCAGCTCTCTTCCAAGGACACCACTCACGAAGCTCGGCTTCTACCAATTGAAAGTAAATACTTTCAGGTGTATGCGGATGTTTTCATAGCGAGAATCTTGGGCGCTGTTTCTGCTCAGTTCTTATTTCACTTTTTAAAACTGGACAGCGCAATCAATTCCTTCGACCATTATTTAAAATGACTGTTCCAAAACTTAAATTAGATTTTCTGTCTGCCTTTATGAAAATGAAGGAATTGAACGGATGTAGTAAGGGGGATCGTATCCTTATAAAAATATGTAAATTAGTTGTTTTTTTGTTCACCCCAGAAGTGCCCAAACATCTTGAAAAAAATTATCTCAAGTTAATCAAATTCCTTTCTAATACATGAATAAAAAATACTTTCTTTTCCATTAGAGGATAGCCCCTACTTTAACAAGAATAACTTCATGAATTCTCATTGGTAGGGATTCAACTACTCTTTCAATAGTTTATATCAATATTAGGCCAATATTCGATAAATCGATGCCAAGGCCACCAAGGCTTAACTTTGTTGTGCATAAATCGCATATATTCGTGTTCTAACTATGCTTTGTTTTATTCTTATCATTGAAGAGTAAAAATAGAAGAAGAGTGAAAGAGAAAAAGTTTGGAGAAATTCTTCTACTACTCCAAGAATATTTTTATACTGTGCAAAAGAAACGCGTATTTATAGTGTAGCTCTCCTTTCGTTCTCTTTCTGACAACTTAATCCCAGACCCATCTTGGGATTTTCCCCCAAGATGCACTTAGTGACAAGCATTAGTGGATAACCAAATTCTTTTCGGGGATTAAGTAACTGCTCGTCAGTATTGTGAATGAAGTTGATCCAATAATCCAATCGTTTTAATCTGATTTAAATATTCAAATTGTATTTGACAACCGAATTTAACAGCGTTTGTATTTTCGAATATTTAGAGTTACGGGTGTTTAAGAGATTTGCTTACCGATTTGGAATAAAGGTTTCTCCAAAGAAAAAGGAGAGGAAGAAGAAGAAAAAACTTTGTCGTTCGGGGGCATTTCTGCAGTTCCAAGAATGGAACGCGTATTATGTTGAAGAAAGGGGTAACTGCTGATGCAGACACTTTCACATATCCCATTAATTTGAAATAGTTAGCAGTAAAATTCTCTTTTCATACCCTCCCCCCCACAGTAAGCAAAGATCTCTGGCAGTAAAAAAGAGGGAAAATAATTTTAATTCCAAATTCTTCACTTTAATTATTTGGCCTCATGGAATTCTTGGTAGATTCACCGTCCTTCCCACTTCAGGTGGAAAAGACCTGGGTTTGAGTCCCTTCGATGACGTGAGGAATTTTTATGGGCCTTTTTCACAATGTGGCTGAGTTAGTCAGTCTCTGGCGAGGTAGCATGGTTTTTCTCCCGGAAATTTGAATTTGTTTCCAGACAAACAGAAAATCGACCACAGAACATACTCAATTTGCGAACTGCTGGTTAAAACAAGTAACGCGGACATAATAGGGCTTACAGAGACGTGGTGCCACCCGGAAATTGGGGATGATGAGTTTACGTACGGCTTGTATAATGTATTTAAGAAGGATAGGGTAGATAGAAGGGGTGGTGGGGTAATGCTTCTTATCAGAAGCAGCCTGAGTGCGACGATAGCTTTCCCGGATTCAGACATTTCACATGCTAGTATAGAATCTGTATGGTGTGAGATAGTTGGAAACAAAGGTATAATGCGAGTAGGAGTAATCTACAGACCAGGTGATTGTGAAGACTATGACAAAAGCCTCTATATGCAAATGGAATGGGCAAGTAAGCGTCAATGTCTTATTATGGGTGATTTCAATTTGCCTCTAATTGATTGGAGTAAATGGGAAGGAAACTCGACATGGGGAACAAAATTTTTAAATCTCAACTAGATGACTGTTATTTGTATCAACATGTCAGGGAAAGTACTAGAGAAAAGAGTATCCTAGACCTCATCATCACACATGAATCAGATGACGTAACAGGGCTGACAGTAGAGGAACCAGTAGCAGGAAGTGATCACGGAGTTCTACGGTGGATGATGACGAGAGAGGTAGCAGAAGTAAAAGGCAAAGGAATGGGTTTTAATTTCAGAAAAGGAAATTACGATGCCTTAAGGTACTACATGGCCTCTATTAACTGGGTAGATATCGCGCAGAGAATGAATAAATTTGAACTGTGGTACGCTTTTAAAACATTAATCACAGATGCCTTGAATGCGTATATACCATTACAAAAATACTCCACGAGAAGGGTTCCAAGTTGGATGAATAGTGAAGTTGCCACATTACCTGAGCATGGAAAGGTTACAGAGCAATAAAAAGTACTGAAGCCTATAACAGCTACAAGGTGATGTGTAATAGAGCCACAGAAAAGGTTCGACAGGCAAAGGCAGTTTATGAGAAATCACTAGCAAACAGAGCAAAGAGGGGGGATAAAGAATTCTTCACATATATAAATGCCAAGAAGAGTAGGACAAACCAGATCGGACTTTTACGTAAGGGAAAGGGGATAGTAATAAATACGCCATCTGCCGTTGCAGATGAACTCAACAGTTATTCAGTAGTAGGGAAAATCATGGAGGCAATGATCAAGGGTGGAATTCAGGATCATTTGGATCGAATTGAAATTCTCAAGGATACTCAGCATGGTTTTGTAAAGGGAAAATCATGTTTAACAAATCTGGTTCGCTATTTCGAAAGGGTCACTCACGAGCTGGATTTAGGGAATAATTTCGATATTGTTTATTTAGATTTCAGCAAAGCTTTTGACTCAGTCCCACATGAGCGGTTGCTTTATAAGCTGGAACAGGTTGGAATCACTGGGAAAATCCTTAGATGGATAGAAGGATGGCTTCAGGGCAGGAGGCAGAGGGTTGTGATAAATGGCTATTCCTCAGATTGGGTTGATGTAAGAAGTGGGGTTCCCCAAGGATCAGTATTAGGACCACTGTTGTTTTTAATTTTCATAAACGACATTGATGACGGGATAGATGGCGTGATGTCTAAATTTGCAGATGATGTTAAAATTGGTAGAGTAGTTAATGATCACTGTCAAGCTGAGCTTCTTCAGAGAGACCTAGATAGACTTCAGGAATGGTCAGAAAAATGGCAGCTGTGCTTTAATCCAACAAAGTGTAAGGTATTACACCTGGGAAACAGTAATCCCAAAATAACTTATTCACTTGGTGGAGTTCAACTAAACCCAGTACTGGAGGAAAGGGACTTGGGTGTTACGATACGGTCAGACATGAAATTCTCTGAGCATTGTAAACAGGTTGCAAGGAAGGCCCATGGTGTCCTATCGATGATCTATCGAACTTTTGCAAGTAGAGATAGGGACGTGATAATCCCATTATATAAGCTTATGTTAGACCTCACTTGGAATACTGTGTTCAAGTATGGAGACCGCACCTAAAGAAAGACATCGAGCTCCTTGAAAGGGTGCAAAAAAGGGTGACTCGCCTGGTGAGTTCGGCAAAAGGGCGTCCTTATGAAGAAAGACTTCGAATATGTGGGTTGCAGAGTTTGGAAACTAGACACCTTAGAGGAGATTTGATTGAGGTGTTTGAGACTCTGAGAGGCATCAGTAAAATGAATGAGGACAAAATTTTGAAGATTATAAATGATGCTAGAACTAGGGGACATAAATTCAAGTTACGGGGGGGAATGTTTAGATTGTACTGCAGAAGGTTTTATTTTAGCCAGCGAGTTATAAATTACTGGAATAAGTTACCTACATGGGTGGTAGAGGCCGACAGTTTGGGGAAATTCAAAGGTCATCTGGATAGTACTTTCGGGTAAGGGAAGCGCATAGGATGATACGTTTAATTTCCTTTTCTTTTATTAATTATTATTATTTATTTATTTATATTTATTTTTTTGGCTGGTGCAGCATAAGCCATAAGCTTTTTTGCACCACGGGGCCATTACTAATACTGGCCTTAGTCGTTTTATGCTCCTAGAACTCTCCATTAAATGTTTGCATCTTTTTCTCTTTTTGGAGGCAATTTTATACTTCTTCGACATATCTTTGGAGTGATTATCAAAGCATCTCTTTATAATAATAAAGAAGTTTTGACTAATGTTCTAAACCCTGTACAACGTTGTCTCTCATCCCCACTGGGTGAAACCACATCGGCTCTGATAGTCTCGTGGTTAGAATGGATGCAGATGTTTGGTTCTATAGTGAAAACAGGTAGAAGCCTACCTTTAGTGCATTGCGTACCATGCTTCGGGGAAAACTAGTCCATGAAATGTGTGGCGAGCACTAGATAGTCTCCTCAATTCTTTTATCATTGCTTGTGATGCTGATAAAGGACATCTAAATTTAAGAGTTGGTAACCTTCTCTGAAACCACTTAGAGTACGATATTTTGGTGTTTACTTATGTACACGCTAGAAGGAAGGAGAATGAATCAAATTCGTCACTTGATATTGATGGTTCAACTGTTTATGATCCAGCTCAGGTTGCTCAGAAACTGAATAGATATTTTTTCATCTTCATTCACACATGAGGAATTCTCTAAGAAAGTGGAAGAGAGAAGTTTGTTAGAGTCCAAGAGGGAGCTAAATGACTTTTTAACGAAAGAATTTGGTGAAGCCACCTGGGGTAGATGGGATCTATCTAATTATTTTAAGGGATGAAGCAAACAAGGTAAGCATACCCTTGGCCATAACTCTGAGAGCATCTTTGGATTCTGGGGGAAGGGGAGGGGGTTCATATAGACTGGAGTAGTGCCAGTATATGTATATCCCAGCAGGAAACCAGAGGGTGATATGAGACCTGTAAGCTTAACTTCAGTTCCAAGGAAAGTAATAGAGTCAGTGGTTAAAGAAGTAATGCAGGACCATCTAGACAGGAATTCAGGTTCTTCAGTCACAGCATGGATTTGTAAGGGGGCGATCTTGTCTGAGCAATTTGATTGGATGCTACAATGCAGTCACAAAAGAACTGGATGGAAAACATTTTTATATCATATACTTAGACTTCAGGAAAGCTTTTGATAGAGCAATGTGGCATTAAGGGCAAGTTGCTACTATGGATGAAGGGATGGTGGAGTGGGAGAAGACAGAGTGCTAATCAGTGGACACTTGTCTTCGTGGATCAATGTTGTTAGTGGAGTCCTACAGGGTTCGGTGGTGGGCCCATTGTCGTTTTCAATATTTATTAATGTTGTCAGGCTTAATGCCTAAATTTGAAGACGATACTAAGGTTGGCAGTGCGGTTAATGACGGTATGCTACTGTAACCAAGATCTAGAAAAAAGTAGTCAGATGGGCTTAGAAATGACGTTTAAAGTTGGCAAATGCAAGGTACACGAGTAGCAGTAATCCCAGATTATTTATCAACTGTGTGTTACTACACTCAGGGTAGTGGAAAATGAAGAAGACCTGGGGGTAATTTTGCAGTCAAGCATGAAGTTCTCTGATCAGTGTAGATAGGCAGCCAGAACGGCTCATGGGATTTTGTTAGTGATATACGGGAATTTGCTAGCAAGGATAAGGAGGTGATTGTCTCATTGTATAAAGCAATGGGTAGGCCACGACCTGAGTACTTCATAGAAGCTTCATTTCAAGGACTTGGAGCTGTTATAACAAGTGAAGAGAAGAGCAGCAAGATTGGGGAGAAGTGCAAAAAAAGTGCTCTTACCTAGAAATGTATCACTTCTGAAAATTGCAGTGTCTGGAGACTAGACACTTGCGAGATGATCTGATTGAGGTGTTTAAGGTGAATGGATTGAGTAAGCATCAATGCTGATGCCATTCTTCCTCTTGCTGAGACTACACATATGAGGAGGCATAAATTCAAACAACAAACTCTGTCTGGTATTCTGGAGACGGGCAGCTTGAATAAATCCACGGAACAACTAGATAAACTATTAGATGGTATGGACAGATAAATGTTGCCCTTTTTTCCCCCCTCTGATGCTGTATAAGCGTGGTTTCTTGTGTATTTTGTCACCACCACCACCACTAATAATAATCTGAATCATTCCTTTTTATAACGAATATAAAAATTAATTCATTCATTGGACTGAATAAACTCTTAGATGCTTGCAGGTAAAATTTCAAACAATTTCATTTCTTATTGCTTAAAAAATCTCACGTGTACAGATTGCAATGCAAAAACCAGTTTTTCGATACTATGCACTTGGAGTTTTTAATTTTTTAAAAATAGGAAAGGAGTTTACAACCACCCTTGTATAAGATATTTGGACTTTCTTTTGGAAACGACCTTTAGGTGTATTTAACACTTGCCCGCAAAAGTTAAGGGATAAACAAAATCGTGAATACATCTTTAAAAGGTCCAAATATTCCTCCTTTTATGAAACAGAAATTCTGTCTGACCCCATGAACATGCAAATCAGGTAACCACCTGATTGCATGTTACGACAGGTTTAAACAGGCTAAGATCTCTGGAGGGAACCCAATACTTTCAGAAGGAGAAAACAGACCATGTAAAAGTCAAGCAGACGCTCAGTCTAATAGAGTGCTTTAATAGGTCGAGGTTTGGGTTTCTGGTTGGTCTGTTTCTGTAGGTAGGAGGACGTTGAATGATATTTTGCAGTCACAGGTCTTCTTCCAGAAACCTGAGCGACCCTTACCATGGACCATCATTTTGGTCACTCACAAACTCGTTTGCATAGTCATAATTTCAGATCAGCATATGTTTAGGACAAGTATGGAAACCTTTCATCTGATCAGTGATCGCCAATACGGATTCGGTCAGTGACCATCAACTCGTGATATACTGGCTTATGTTACTCATCTGTGGACAAACTCAATGGAAACGTTTGCAGTTGCTCGTTGACATTTCTAAAGCTTTGGATCGTGTTTGCATTTAGATCTTCTAAACACGCTTCCATCTTATGAATTGCGGAATGTTTTTTTTTTTTTTTCCCAATTGGATATCAGTTTTCTCTCTGACTGCTGGTGATGGTAGACAGCTGTCTTCTCCACTAATGTAGTGTGCTCCAAGGTTCAGTTCGTTCTCCCATTGTTTTCCTCTTGTATATTAATGACCTTCTTCCATTGACAGGAAATCCTATCCATAGTTTTGCTGATGATAGCACATTGTATTCCACCTTCCAGCTTGAGAAACCTTTCCCTGTACAACTTCAACCGAATAGCATCTATCAAGTCCTTAAATGCCCTTCTGCTCTCTCTTAGCAGAAGCACATCACAAATATGGCTTCCTCTCCATAAAAAAAACTAGGTTTTCTTTTTCCTCTTGGCCTTATTTTTCTTGTGGAAGAGAGGGGGGCTGAATTGTAAAAGCCAGTCAATATTTTTACTGTCCAACTTCAAAGTCGTAGAGCCAACTTGTTTTCTTCCTCATCCCTTCAATCTCAATGTTTTGTATTCCTTAATTTCCCAGGAAAATTACAATCTACAGAAATTCAATTCTGATATAAACAGTGTCTTCTGACTTCTCAACCTTCAACTCATGCACGTTACTAAGCATTATAGATTCTAATAGCTTTTGTGTTTCGTGTTTTCATAATTAAATATAAAAATAAACATTTAAAACCAGTGTTGCACTGACGTTTTCTCACAATCTTATAAAAGATTACCTCTTTATTTACGTTTCTGAGTTTGTTCCTTAACTTTTTGGCACCGGTGTATTTCTCTGTTTTATCCTATAATTGTTTATCTTCTATTTCTCTCCTGCTATTATTCCTATTAGGTGTTTTTCTTCAATTAGCTAACATACAATAATTCTTCAATACTTCTTTTAATAAAATCTTTCTCCTCCAATAATTTTGAAGTTTTTGCGTTAAAAGGGTCTTTTTCTTTTGTTTTTTGCACTCCGAAGTACGTTCCATGTCTTTGAAATTGAACGAAAGATTAAAGAAAAAGTACATTAGCAAATTAAAATAGAAATTATAATTTTTTCCACTGATTTGTTTGTTTCCTAGTAACAGTTAATACAATTAGTGACCATAAAATTTGTATAACTATTAGTCACTAATATTAGTGATTAGCAGAAGCTCACGCCATTTCCTACCACGAAAACCCTTTTTAGCTTGGATTTGGAAAGAATTTAAAAATTTTCGAATTGTTTACATTTCCTACCACTAGATGGCGCAGCACACCAGCCCCTAATTTCAATGAGCAGCTTCGCTTTATTAATTGTGTTTTTGGCATGAAAATGGCTAGTTATAGAATTTCTTTTCTTTCCTTTTGGGTTTTCCATATTTTAATTTTAGCTGTGTTTTCATTATCGCTCATTTTTTATTTATAAACCAAAATATTCATTGCTAATCAAAATAAAAACTTTTTCTTAATATTTTTTGCTCACCAGAAGGAATATTCAATAAAAAGGAATTTTTGATTGCATCTTTAATGGAATTTTTATGTTAATCAATATTCAAATATTAAGTAAGACAGTACAGTTATTTGAAGCTTAAATAAAGCGATTATTAAATCTATTTAAATTTTTAAAAAAAATCATAGAATGCTGAACCCTTAAGGTACTTAAGAATTTTTTCTTTTCAAACCTTTTCTCTAAATTAATGTTGATATAAACTTATTATTAATATCGATTGGCTGTTGAAATGAGCAGCTGAGCTTCACTGTTCTCTACCAAACACAATACAACAGCTGACTCCTCGTTTAAAATGTATCTTCCTTCAGTGGAGCATCCAGACATTGTTTGAAGCCAGAGGTCTGCAAATTTCAATAAATTGTTTTGGTTAAAGGCAGTTTAATCCATTATTAACTAAACTGATGTTGTTTAGTAAATTGTAGCATTTGGTAAGTGAGGAAGAAGGAGAAACGTTGGACAGCAGATGGATGTTGAGTGGTTGTGGCACGTGTTCAGACTGGCTTGGAAGAGAGGAGGAGTTACAATGCCAGGAAGGGCAAGGGGCAGAAACAGAACGTCTATAAGAGAGGGAGCGGGGAGACTTTGTAAGAGATGGGTCATTAATCTCCTAAGTGCTCTCTTTTGGAGTCCAGAAGCTATAGAGAGATTATGGGGGCACTCCCCGGATGTGGGAATAATATAGGAGTGAATAGCTCTTCAGAAGAAAAGAACTGTCGAGAGAGAAAGGGAAAAACTCAGTTTTTTTGGATGCAGAGGAAGCAATATTTGTAATGTGCTCATACTAAGAGAGATTAGAAGTCGGGTTTATCCCTAATAGAGATATATGATCTTGTGTAGAAGTCCGAGTGTCACTGAAGATAAGCATGGGAGCAGAAGAATTCTTATTGAAGAATTGATAGTGGATATTCAAGAGATTGAAGCTATCATCAGCAAAACTATGGACAGAATTTCCAGTCAATGAAAGGTCATTAATATGCAAGAGGAAAAGGATGGATAAAGAACAGCCTTTGGGAACGAAAAAAAAAGCACATTTTTTTTTTTTTTTTTTTTTTTTCCCCTTTTGGAATCTGGTGTTCACAGATAAAACTGGCTTTATCAATCTATCTTCTTAATTTGTATTTATTTTATTTTCTATTATGTATGAAAAGAATTTATTTTTAAAGATTGATTGTATTTGGGTTCGCGTGCAATGCTAAATCACGAAAAAAAAAAGTAGTACAACATAACGCCGATAGATGGCAGCACATCTAAATCGCTATAATTATGAACAAATGGGACTATTTCTCTTCTTTCATTTCTGACATTCAGTCATAGACAATTTTTTAAGGTGTCTAAAAATTAATTAGAGGATGTTCTTTAAAAAAACTAGTAATAATTTGCTATTGTTATTATTTATTTTTTTAAATTTATTTTTTAAGTGTACTTTGTACAATAATAATAAATACAAAACCAGCAATTCAAATCATTTTAAAATCATTAAATATAGTTTATAATAAATGCTCTTAATATTCTTTTCATAATAGAAAATCTAAAAGATGTCTATATTCAACTAATTAATTATTTATAATACACATTTTGTTGGACTAAAGTCAGTTCTATATTTAACACAAAAAGAAAGAAAATAAAAGAGCGAGCATTCTTTAAACCTTTAATTATTCACCAAAATGAATTAAAAGAATTTAAAATTAAATTACAATTCATAAAAACGGATTTAATAACTGTGGAAAAAACGTGGCAGCAACATTATTGTATAAGGAAATTGAAGACTGGCTACGAAGAGAGAAAGAAGAGATTCTAATTCCTCTCCCCCTCCCCCTCCCCCCAGGACCTCCTGAAGACCTATAAAAGACGTGACATCTCAATTCAAACTCATTGATTATGCTAATGGAAATACAAACGTCATCTGGACACTCTAACCTCGGCTACATTATTAATGACAGCATCCTTCTCCTTATCTCCTTGGCAACGAGAAAGAGCATCCTCCGAATTTGGTTATGTATTAATTAAAAGAAGTGTTTTAATTGCTTTTCAGTGTACTATTAGGTTGCGAAAATATTTTAAGTAGCAACGAGGCATTAAAATGATTACGACAGGCCCCTTTTTTCTTTTTTTTAATTAATTAGAACAAATTTATTTAACATTTAATATTTTAAAACCCACTCGATGCTATGAGCGTCTTAGCTTTATAGGAAGTAGTAAACAAGAGGGAAAAATAAACTGACGTTATAAATGTTTAGAGTAAATCCATTTTCATTCATTTCTTTCTCTTTATGGACATTTGCCAAGGTTGGTGAATTAAGAGTTGTTTTTTTTTTTTTTCTTTCAATACCAGGCACTGTTGATTCATCACTTGTTGATGAACCAACCTGTTTCATATTTTCTTTCCTTTCTTTAATTACTGTTATAAATACAATTAGTTTATTTAATGATATAGAAAGGAATATTCTGCAAAATAAGGGGAAATGACGTCATTGTGAAACCGCTGTGTTCCCATACTTTTTTGGAGGATGGTATACAGTAGAAAATTATTTATCTTTCTATTCTAATCAGACATTTGCCTATTTATAAAGAAAACATAATTAAAAAAATACATATTTCCTTAACTATTTATACAAAAAATAGTTAACTAATTCTTTGGTTAATATGCAAATTCTAGAAATTTCAAATGTTAAGGGTACGCTAAGTTATCTTTCTTCGTACACTTAAACCCTTCCTTCGTTAATTTTGAAGGTCCATACACACTTAGGCGCTGTAGTAAAGACATTGAGGGGATCTCAGAAGGCACATTAGTGGTTAAGGGTTAAACAAGATCAAATATTTAAGAAAATATTCGTAATAGACTTGAAGATGTTCCAAATGTAAACCCTCCATTTGAAGCGATTTTAGGGGGGAAAGGGTGTTGTTTATTGCTCGTTAAATAGACAATTGATCAGTCTTAGTTGATCTAGTTTCTGATCAGCTGATCTTGCACTGTAGGTGCTGCACCTGTGAGGTTCCTTTCGCAAATAACGAATCTGCTTTAGAGCACCACTGCCTGGGTTCTGTTTATTTAAAAGTGCAATACTAGTTCATCTCGTTGTGGAGGCAAAGCTTTATTTTCTCTTCTGGACATTAAAAGTAGTAAATAGATTGCTTGTTAGTTATTTAAGGAAAAATATTATCGTGTTGAGCAGGAGTGCAGTAGCA
This sequence comes from Mastigoproctus giganteus, assembly GCF_048544385.1. Taxonomy (NCBI): domain Eukaryota; kingdom Metazoa; phylum Arthropoda; class Arachnida; order Uropygi; family Thelyphonidae; genus Mastigoproctus; species Mastigoproctus giganteus. The sequence goes on along the minus strand of NC_143579.1, from coordinate 216,821,149 downwards.
TACTCTCTTTGAGCAGACCAGATTATGGTCCGTTTCCCTCACCATGAATCGTTGAAGATGCTTCCATCCTGAAGTGGATTGATAATCCACATGGATGCAGCTCACCTATTAGGGCCTCTGTAGCTGAGTGGTCAGGAGCGAGAGTGCAGTAGCATGTGCTCTTTGAGTAGACTGGGGTTCAAGCCTGATCTTGCCAACCAAATGGTAGATTATGGTCCATTTCCCTCAACATGAATCCTCGAGGAGGCTTCCATCCTGCCGTTTACCATTTTAGTATTCGTATTACAGGATTGTCGTTAAAAAATTATCATCAGAAGGAAAATGAACGTAAGTAGAATGATCATCAAAGAAAAAAAGGAAGGGAAAGAAAGATTTCAATCGTATTAACTCGTATGCAAATTTTCCCCCGATAAATATTTCTACAACACACCTTTTCGATTTTTTCTTCCATTTTTAAGTTCCCTAATTAAATTTTTAACACACATCTTTTCCCTTAAGGAATATTTCAAAGAATAAATATGCGTGCACCGAAATGTTAAATAAATACACCATTTTTGTTTTCTGAAAATGTTTAAATTTAATTGTGAACAGCGATTCAGAATAAATCGATAAAGAGTTAAAAAGCATGCAAAGAGAATCACGCTGCAGTGCGCTCTTCCACTGGGAATTCTTAAATCAACAGAATTAATAAGGCAAAGGCAGAAAATGTAAAAAGACTCTGACAACATGTGGAAGAAACTGTATTATGAAATTGGATGGTAGTTTTAAATGACCGGATACACATTTCTACAAGATCTTATTTTAATTTAAGAAACCGGAATGAAATATTTGAACTGTTAAGACAAAAATACTTTTTTTTTCTGTCTTTCTGTGTTGATATGAAAAGAATATGAGGACATCAGAGTAATGCTTGCCGTCTTGCTAGACTGACATTTAGAAATCAATTTTCTATTTTAAGCAAACATCTCAATTCTAAGAAAAACAACTAGAGGGCGCTCGTTGTGTACATACAGAAGACAGTTTTAGTAAAACATAGTTTGGTGTGCTTGTATATGCAATCGCTAAAGAGAAACTACTCGATAATTTTCGATTTTTTTTCGTTTTTTAATATTTTCTTACATTCTTCTTATTAATATAAACTACGAGTTTCTATCTATATTATCTGTTTACTCAGTCTATATTGACAGATTATAGATATGTAATTCTTAATTATTACATCAGAAGAAGCTTGCCTTTGACGCGTTGCGTGGTATTGCACTACTTTCAAAGAGAAGACTATTTGAAAAGATGGGACTGCTGTGACAACCCATTTCAGGACTAGGTGGTCTCTAGTACAACACGCAAACAAATCGGTTGTAGAGAAGAAAGCAAGCTTATGTAGCATCAGCCAAAAAAAAGCCCTTTCCATTCCTCTAATTGTTAGTACAGTTCCTCCTTGAATCTATTTAAGCTATCAACTTCCACAACGACAGGTGGAAGTTCGTTCAAGCAATTAACCACCCGCTGGCTAAAGACAAACTTCCGCACATCTATGCTGCATCTGTCTTTCCTCAATTTCAAATTATGCCCACTCAGGTTCGTAATCTGAACAAGTGGAAGGGTCCCATCAGAATTCAGCGTGCTCAACCCATTCAAAGCCTTGTACACCTCAATCATATCATCGCGCAGGTGCTAGTCTCCAACGCTGCAATTTGCAGAATTTAAGCCTTTCTTGGTAAGAGAATCCCCTTCTTTCCACTCACCAATCTTGTTGCCCTTCTCTGTACTCGCTCAATCAACTCTACATACTTCTTAAAATGAGGCCTTCAGACCTGTACTCAAGGCGTGGCCTGACCATAGCCTTATACAAGGGGATAATCACCTCCTTATCCCTGCTAGAAAAATCCCCGTATATCATTGACAATACCCCGTGACCTGCTCTGTCAATTTAAATCCTTCACTGCTCAGAAAACTTTATCTGACTGCACAATTACCCCTAGGTCCTTTTCATTCTCTGCCACCCTGAGTGTGGTACGCTTCTCTTCAATCTTAAACTTCACTTGCCACCTCTCAGTCCATCTACCCAACCTTTCTGCATCCTGTTGCCATAGCACACTGCCATTATATTGTCATATTCACAGATATAAATCAATTCAGTTGCTAGTGCTTACTGTTTATTGAATTGCCTTCTAAAAGTACTCAACCACGCCATTGTACATGGAGACTTCTCTTGTTCTGTTTTTAACAAAATTAGAATTTATCTCAGTAAAACAAACCCTTAGCCATAATTATGAGAACATCCTTGGACTCAAGTGAGATCCCCAGCGACTGGAGATGTGCATATGTTTCCCCAATTCATAAAGGGGGTTTAAAGGGTAACACGAGTAATTACAGACCTGTTAGTTTAACTCCTGTTCCGGGTGTAAGAAGTAGATCTTACAAATGTAAGATATTTGGGTTAAGTTCGGGGGAAGTAATTTGAGCAAGTGTCCATTCTGTATCTAACTTCTCTGTGGTCGAAAGGGTCGTGAGCTTGCGGGTTGAAGTGGGAGTAGATTTTTTTGGTCAGAGTTCACATCTCGTGGTAGCAAGAAGAAAAAGAAAAACAAAACGTGAAAGAAATGGGTAGTGAGGCGTAGAGGACGCGAGTAACTGCGGACTGAAAGTGATTTTTGGAGGTATGGAAGAGTGGGAACATGTGCGTTGAAAGTTGTGCAGATAAGTGAGCCAAGAAGACAAAGAAGGCCTGGTCTGGCATCGGAAGGCAGTGTGCCCAAGAAATGGAAGAAAGTCCGTCCGCCACTAAGGAAGCCTGGACGCAAGGAAAATTGGAAGTAGTGGCCATTCCCGAACGTAAGTCTGTTCCTGTTTTTTTTTTTCTCGAATCCTGAACTCAAGGACTCATATCTATCTCTATAAGCAATTGAGTGATGTTCCTTTTAAAAAAAGAACATTCCTGTTGTATTAGGCAAATTAGTTACTAAGATTGAGACAATTTGTTATGAATGTAAATGATTTTGAAATAACGTAAGGGTGGTAAAGGGGATGACTAAGATGATAACTAGAGAGTAATTAAGGTAGAATGGGTGATCTATAGGAATATTATTGAGGTAATACGGTTGTAATACACTTCATGTGTTAAAGGCTAGAAACAAATATACAAAAAGAGTAATAAGAGTTGAAATGAGTTTTACTGATGTAACTGATAAAAATTCGTAGTGTAAGAGAATGATTGAGTAATCATCGATGATTCATATTAAATAAGATAACTGATGTTAATATGTAAATCGAAAATAGTTGATGAGAGATAGTGTTACTGTACTAGTATGGTTCATATATATGGAAATTGGTATGCATGTATGTAATTATTTGTTTTTTTTTTATGTAAATGTATTTAATGTTCAGTAAAGGTTTGTAAATGTCTTTAATGTTCTGCTAACACCCGCTTTACACACCCTACAATATAGGTTTTTCTGTGAATTGCAGTCATTTGCGAAATGTGGGGTGTGTTTGAGACCTCAGTAGAGTTCAAATTCAAAAATTAAATCAAATATCCCCCTCCACACGGGGAAAATAAAGGAGCCGCTAGTTAAAGAAGAAATGCAGGATCATTTAGGGTCAATACTGCAGTAAGACTTCAGACACAGCATGGATTCGTAAAGGGGAAAGACTTATGGGACCAATTTGATTGGTTACTATGATGTGGTCACAAAGGAAAAGGGGACTCCATGGAGAGCAGTTTACATTGATTACCACTCTGTGTTCTCCCATCGTTGTTAGGCCCATTGTACTTTTGCATATTTATCAATGATTTTGATTAAGGTATATCAGACTTAATGTCCAAGTTTGCAGATGATACAAAGGTTGGCAGGGTTGTTAGTAACAGGATCTGGAAAATTTGGGCAGATGGACTGAGAAATGGCAACTGAAGTTTAACATTGACAAATGTAAGGTACTGCATATGGGAAGTAGTAACCCCCAGAGTAACGTACCAACTCGGTGGTACTACACTCAGGGTGGTAGAGAGAATAAAAATGACTTAGGGGTAATTGTTCCGTCAGATATGAAGTTTTCTGAGCTGTGCAGGCAGGCAGGCAGGCTGCCAGAGCAGGTCATGGGGTTTTGTTAGTCGTATACAGGAATTTTTCTAGTAGGCAAAAGGAAGTGATTATCCCTTTGTATAAGGCAATGGTCAAGCTCCGCTTTGAGTACTGCTACAGGTCTGGAGGCCTCATTTTAGGAAAGATATAGAACTGCTAGAACGAGTACAGATAAGGGCAACAAGATTGTGAGGGGAACGAAGGGATCCTCTTCCCAAGAAAAGCTTAAGCTTTGCAAATTGCAGCGTCTGGAGACTAGGCACCTTCGAGGTGATCTGATTGAGGTGTATAAGGCCTTGAATGGTTTGAGCAGGCTCAATGCTGATGGGATTCTTCCTCTTGCTCAGATTACAGCATGAGGGGGACATAAATTCAAATTGAGGAAAGACAGTTGTAGAATAGATGTGCGAAATTTGCCTTTAGCCATCGCGTAGTTGATTGCTAGAACACACTTCCATTTGTCGTTGTGCAAGTTGACAGCTTATATAAATTCGAGGAAGAACTAGAGAAAGTCTTGGAGCGAAGGAATGTGAGAAATGGGAAGGGATTTTTTTTTTGGCTGATGCTGTATAAGCTTGCTTTATTGCATCATATGCCTATGCTGATGGTAATATTAAAATACCTTCAAATATTATACAATTAGTTAAATACCTTCAACGAGTACTTTAGTAAACAGCAATCAGTCCACGCTGTTTTCTAAAATGAGTGAACCTATTGGTTAGAGATGGTGAAGTAGAATAGAATTGGTATCTGATTAGGATTGGTGTAACTGTAGTCCGCCAGTAAGTTATGATTATCACCAATTTGTAAAAAAATCTAGGTTAAAATCGTATCACCGATTAGAAGAATTTTTCTAGATTTTGACTCCAATATCGGCACACAGTGTGTAACAGTGGCAAAACTATAAATTCTATCCCCACTGCCGCATGCTATTATAAAATACGTGAAATTGTAACGAATTCTTTGCTTTTTAAGTTCAGCACTAGGTTCCCTACTTTAAACATTTTGGACTTAACCTTGATGACGTATGCTGTGCATTTAAAGCTCTACGCCCTGCAAAGCAGGATGCCATTACTTTACTTGTCATTGTTAATAGAAATTTGATAATCATTATAAAAGCTGAGAGCCCATATACTCTTATTATTTACTTGTATATAGCTCATTAGCTTCTAAGACCATATGTCAAGATCTGTGGTCGAGTTTGTTTGTTCGACGAAAAACCTGAGTTTCCAGAAGAAAAACCAGCCACGTTGTGAAAAGGCCCATAAAAATTTAAACCCAGACTCAAGGGCATATCAAAATTTAATTTTGTTTATTTAAATTTCTGGTTGAAAATTCACGTTATTCTCCATTTATGGGTTTCAATAGAAAACAAACTGAGTTTCTCCACAAAAAGAAAAAATATATATTCATATAATAAATCGATAACTCCTTTTAATGTTGTAAATTGTGAAAATGTCTAAACCAGCGGCTGCTAGATTCTCTTTCAATAGTATCTCCTACAATTACTACGTTATCATTCAACACTTTGTCCAGATATCACAAGGCAAGTTGCAGACACTTGTCATTAATACATTGATAAACGAGAACTTAACCGAAATTGGACACACCATCTTCTCCAGTTATTTAATGTTTATTCGATATAATCTGGATTGTACACTTAATTCTCTTTAGGAAAGAAAGCAGCCAGTGCATTGCCAAAGGCATTGATAAAGTGGTTATTATCTTTCATCTACAAAACGAGTTTCAGTTAAAGACATTTAACTGGCAACATTTATGAGGGTAACCGAAGAAAGCGCAATTTTCAACTGCTATAAATTTGAGAATGAATGACTTCATATAAAAATGCGATTCATAAAACCTATTACGACTCATCTGATGTTGAACTTCAAAATTGATGGACTCTTGCAGATATAAAAGGAAAAATGAAATCCAAAATTTTCTTTGTCCAGACCAAAACAGTTTTGACAAGCTGTATATTTCTATAACTTTTAATTTTATATTTTGTCAGTTTTACATTGGATTATACAGTTTTGTCAAGGGAGTATTATTATTATTATTATTATTATTAGTCATGTGGTGCAAGGAAGCCTGAGGCTTATGCTGCACCAGCCAAAAAAAAATTGAGTTACCCTGAGAGAGTCAGAAGTAGAAGGGAATCACCAAGAAAGAGAAGAATGATGATATCCGACTCAGGATCCTGGGTGTGCCAAGCCCATACTCACCAGATGTGAGCCCTGGGGTTTTTATTTAGTTTATTTTAACATTAAACAGTCATTAGAGATTATGCTGTTAAGTTTATAATTATATGCAACCAAGATAAGATTATCCCGATAGTGTCTTTATTTTAAGTGGATGGTTAAGCTGACATTCTAATTTTAGCATTTAGTAACTAATTTCCAAAGTTTTTTATAGAAGTTAATGCATTTGATATCTACTTTTATTACTTCTGTGAGGTTTATAGTGCAGTAAGATTGCATAAATGTCGAGGTTTCTGATCAAATTCTGGATTATAAAGGCAAAATCTTGAATTTAGATCTTTTCGAATTTGAAAGAGACCAGTCATATTGTGTTTGATTTAATTATAATTTTCAAAGAAAACGGAATTCAAATTACTTCTCCGCAAGGGGGCGAAATCATTTAATGGTACTTCCGGCCAATTTTGTACCCAGAAAATAAAAGGTGTCTTAGTATATTTCAATTTATTAAATTTAAACTAAAAAAATTTACTTAAGTATTTTATTTTAAAATTTAAATTTTATTGTCCATATGTTTTTATATAAATTATTATATAAGTATAGAATAATTAATTCACCGTATGTTTTATTACAAATTCACATGGAAAGAAGGTAGTCACGTGAATATTACAGCCATTTTACTTTGTGGTATCTCTAATGTGACGTCATAACCCAAACATCTTGAATCAGAACAAATTTCTGTTTCTTGTCTACTCAAAGAAAATATTAATGACTTCTTTATTTTGCCCACAATGTTTAATAATGTAGTCAAATAAAAATCTCTTTGGTCTAACAGTGCGATTCTGAAAAGTGGTTTATAAATTCGAAACCATTTTCCCATAATTGGAAAATTAGCTCCTTCCATTTTACTGCATAAACTATTTCATCAAAGGGCTTCATCAATTTTCTGTTAAATCTCTAAAATCCATTAATAGCGGTCACATGTTCAAACTGGAGAACTCTACAAATCCTAACCTCTACTTTGACATGTCTTACAACTCTTATCTATAGACTTCAAATAAATTTTCTATTAATCTGCTATTTCCATTAACTCTGAAATATCAATTTTAATGAAGATTAATTTCTAATCTTTCCTATCTGCTCAACATTCCTACGGTTGTCGTCAAACCACCACTAATGAACAAGCTAATTGCAGCTATTTGCTTAATAATTGTTTAAATGGAGAAAGTAAATTTAAGATTGATCCTTCGGGATTATATTTGTGGCTGACAATAATTGAAATTTAAGCTCGAATTTAACTTGAATTTATCTCAATTTTAACCAGCCTTTACGTAATACAATGGTCTTAATCCACAGAGCAAAACAAACATGCCTTTTTAATGAGTTGCCTGATATTGCACTATTTTCAAACAGCTGGTTCGCAAAAAGATGATTAATCGACATTTGGTTTAAAAGATGACTCTGCTATAATAGCCTATTTTAGGTATAACTGGTCCCTTATCATATAGTGGGTCGTCTCTTCTGATCAATAATAAAAAAACGGTTGCAAATAAGTTATTTAATATGAGCTACCATGTGCTCCATATGAAACCAGAGCTTCAAAATTTAATACTGATAAAATTATCTGTTTTTGAGTTTTGTCACTAGAGAGCGCCTGCTATCTGACGAGGGACCAGTTAGCAGTTCCTCATCTTTAAAATTTTAGCGAGGTTACCTGTTTGAAATGGTGCAATACCAGGGCAATTCGTTGCAAAGATAAGTTTGTTTAACCTGGTAAGTGATCCAGACCCCTAACTATTTGACTTCCATCTCAGTTTGGTGACTATCCAGCTGACCTTTGAATTTCCCTAAGCTGTCAGCCTCAAGCACCCATGAAGGTAACTTATTCCAGTAATTAACAATTCGCTGGCTAAAAACAACCGTTTCTATTGGATGTCACATTACTGGCTTGTCGATTCCTATAAATGCTGACATCCTACACCTTCCAAAGTTGGACTTCGGTGATGTTATCTTGAAGTGGAAGTGTTATGATACCGCCACCTTACAACAAGTAGGATAATTTCAACAAACATCCCTGCACAACACCAACCAGAGGCATCAACAGAAGTTCTCTATGAATACCTAGTACAAAGTTCAAAAGACTCACTTTTCGTGGGGGAGTGCCGACGAATAAGCCAAAGTTCACCAACCGCAATCAATGGTCTCACCTTGCATGATATGGTGAAACGAACGCCATAGAGCAATGGAAATCGTTTCTATGGAAGGACGAATCTCTCTGTACTCTGTTCCGTATGTGATTATTACAGTGGTTATAATCACCGTCCTCCCCCGCATTAGATGGAAAAAGCCCTGGTTCGAATCCCGTTAATGATGCGAGGAACTTTTTTTCATTCCGTGGCTGAGTTAGTCGGTCTCATGCGTGGACAGCAAGGTTTCCCCGAAACTCGGGTTTTTCGTTCAGCAAAACAGGCAAATCGACAAGAGAACGCATGCAATTTATGCACATATACATGGACAGATGAGTGGATTGTCGGGTGGCCCTGATATGACAGTTGAGCCTTTTTAATTTCTTCATTAAAATGGGGTTCTTCCAAACCTGACGGCGTCCGAATACTTTTGGTAGAGTAGTGTATATGCGTGTATCATATTTTATATTACACCTATTTTATATTTGCGTTTTTATGTGTGTTTTTAAAATGAAAATAGAAATCATTAGTTGGTGTTCAAATATTAAAGGGCTTCCATTATGTATCATGAGAATTGAATATATTAAACTTTTAACGATGTTTGGATCTCGCATTTTATGTTTTTCTTTATTAACGTGTTTTAGTTCGATTTATATTTTCTTTTTTTGAATATTATTTCCTGAATTCAGTTTTTTAGAAATGGTTCCATCATAAAATGTAAGTTTGATAATTAGATTTTTTTGATTATCAGAGATAGCACACAGAAATGTGTGAACCTTATAAAAGATTTATGGTAAGCTCTATCTTTCAAGGAATGTTAGAGTAAAGAGAAAACCGAAGTTGTTGACAGGAGCATGAGACAAAATGAAGAAATATGACAATAGTTTATTTGTGAGATGAAGATCAATATGAAATCTTTATTGTGCATTTTAATAATGAGATGTGTGTGATGTTGGAAACACAAACTCCTGGAAAACGTGATACAAAGAAGAGAAATGAGAATACTAATGTCTGAGAAATAAATCAAGAAGTAATTCTTTAGAGAATGGCACACAGGATAAACACAATCTACGTTGATAGGGAATATACAGAACTAGGTCTTCGCGGTTCTATTGAAGTCTTAGGGAAGTCTGTCAAAAAATATTAAAATATAATCTACACCTCTTCAAGTACAAGTTGATTTGTTTGATAGGAGAAACAAATCCGCTGTCTGAAGAGCTGCCAACGACTGACGAAACAGTTTGGTCTAAGAATTAATTCTTCTTAGACCAAATTGTTTTAATATTTTACTCTACCTGACAGTTCAGTAAATTTACATATATAAATTGACCCACTTGAAATAAATGCATTTATTTCGATAAAGTTAATGCTGCAGCTAGTTGTCAATAGCTTAGCGCACTCTGTCCACCAATCATTTAAAGGTTTTTCTTGCTAGACGAGAAAGAAATAGCTTTGGTAATTACACCGGTTAGTGTTTCTGTGCTTGCTGACCAGTGATTAACTCTAATGACTGACTTCTCTGAGGATCGCTTGTAACTTTTTCTTCCACCCTCTCCAGAAAGTTTGATCCTGAGCGTGGCTAATGACGAGCTCCTTACTCAGGAGTCATTATGAACGACCCCATAGCTTGGCTCGGTGCTCGTAATTAAACAGTTCCCTCACAGATATGTTTAAAGAGGTACAAAGTGCAATTTTGTAATTGCATTCTCTGTTTCGTGAAAAGACATGACATCTTCAACGAAATTATTCACTCTTGGGCAAACTTGGATATTGATTGATGCTGCGTTACAGCGTGAAGTCAGAATCTTAATTGTATTGTACGAAGTTTGAGAAATTTATTTAAGAAAAATGGTTTGCATAGAAAATTCATCTTATGAAATTCATTTATTTTTCATTGCTCTTATAAACTTATTACAAAGGAGTTTATGAGGAGGGATGTTTGTTTAATCTACTGGCACATATATTTCCTTTTTATTTACTTTAGAAATTTTATTTTAAATGCTTATTTGCCGGCTTGAGTATTAAGAAGTTACCCTTGGGAAAAGTGACTTCTAAACGAAAGAAAGCATTTGGGTAATGAATTCTCGTGCAGAACACCTTCCAACAAAACTAACTGAACAAAAAATCTCGCCAACTATTTTTATTTAGAAAATTAAAGATGGAAAATGCACCGTGTACTTGCACGCTGCATTTCCCATGTGGATGATTATATGACCACATAAAAGGTCATATTTTTTGTTTCATATTTCACAAAAAGTCTGGCTTATGCCATTAGATTAATTATTTTATACCATTACATGATTTAGTTAGCTGATTTCCCGAAAGAGCAGAAAAAAAAATGTTTATCATGATGTGTGTGTTATCTGAACTAAGATTGTTTTCTTCTCTTTATTTTCAGAGGATGGAGATGAAGTTACGCTTATGTATGCAAAACACGAGGTAAGTTTCGTGTCTTCGTATGAATTTTAAAGAATTATCACTAACTTTTTTTATGAATTAGCTTGGAATTCACTTTTTTAAAAAAAATATTTATAGATTATTTTTATTTTTTAACGATATTTCTCAATTATGCTATCACATTTAAATTGCCAATTAACATTACCACGACCCGAATAATTTTCCTTTAGTTGATAAATCTTAAAATAATCTTTCGTTATTTTATATTACATTAATACACCTTCGGTTTCCATTAATTTAGTCTTCAGTCAAATATAAAGACATTAAAAACTTTAATGATAATAATTATTAATCACTCATGTGAAGTTCTGTTCACATATTCCAATATCAGTTAATTATAATTATATTTTAATAAGCTTATATATTTTTATTTAATTTCCGGTTCGGTATAAAATCTTTATAATAATTGATTAATAACTAATTTATTTAGTAAAAAAGTGCACAAAATTAAGCTTCACGCAGTCCTTACTAAAACAGTCAAATTCCAAATGCTTCTGAACTACTTAAATCCATAGAAATTAATTTGGTGACATCATATCCGGTATGGCAGCAGGTAGTGACAAAGAATTGGTTTCGTAAACCACTGCCAAACACGTAATTAAAAAAATAAAACTGATACTTAATTATATGCTCTTTTAAAACAATTTTAATCAGCTATTGTTAATATTTATATCGTTGTTTCTATAAAGGTCGTGATTCTTTTTTTTAACTGTACGTCAGTGAGCCTCTTTCCTATTCTGGTAACAGTTAACGAGCATGCGCAAAGCAGTCTAGCTCATGACTGCTCTTTTTAGCATGAAGTTTGAAAGCCTTGCATTAATATTCCTTGATGGGTACTTTTACAATCTTAAGTTACTGAATTTTGCTATCTTCCTTAGACAATTTGTTTATTTATATGATGTATTTTACGAGTCTGTGGTCCATTTTGGCTGTATTATTACCGATGGTTGTAATAAAAACAAGACAAATGAGATATAAAGTAATGGCAGCTGTGTTACACAATAGACAAAAGAACCAGAAAGAAGGAATTAAAACAGAGTTCAGTTCCAGATTAATTTCAATTGATCTTCGAAAATATCTTAATTTTTCTTTTTTAAGTAAGCTAAGCATTCCATAGACGGGGAAAATGGTTGGTAATGAGAATAGGGAAATAAAACTTAACTTAAAATTGAATTGTACAGTAATAAGATTCAAAACCCCTTTGGGAAAGAACAGAACTGTAGATTTAATAATAAATGGGGACTCCATTAGATTTCGTTTTGATTACTAGAAGCACACAGTGAAAAAAAAATTCCCTCTCCGTTTGAGAAAAAGAATTTATCCACTATTTGACGGTTATTTCTGAAGACTTAAAACACTTGTACACATCTCCAAATTGGATAAATGGGAAGACTCAAGTGGAAACCAAATAAGTCTTGTTTGGAGATTGCAGAACTCTTGTAATATAATAGCTAATTTACTTTTACTTATTAAATTTCAATTTCTAGTTTTGTCTGCTTTGATGTTGGATATAAGGACCAATCCATGAAAATACTACAACGAAATTTAGTTGGAAAATTTTCCAAAAAATCATTTGAAATATGAAATTCTTTAATGGAAGAGGTTGGAATAATATGAGGTGTGATATAATGATGCCAATTTGTAAACAGCAAGCCCTTTTAAATTATTGTACAGTAGTTATGAGTACTGTACAATAATTATAGTACCCATTTATTATATTCAGTATGGGGATTTCAAACATTTCTAATTATGATCAAACTTTTAATTTAATTTCTGAAATAAATGGATAAACTTTGCTTAATTTTGCACTCCTTTATTTGCTTTTTACGTGGTCTTATGTTATATTTATGTATATAATTATTTTATATGCATATGAATGCGGGAGTGCAGTAGCACACGTTCCTTGAGTAGACCGGGGTTCAAGCCGGTCTTATGGCAGATTATGGGCCATTTCCCTCAACAATTCATGTTGAGGAGGCTTCCATCTTGCAGTGGGTTGATAATGGCTGCAGTTTACCTTTTTTTTTTAGTTTTGAATGTTGGTTTTATATATTAAATATTTTATATTCGTCCTAGGGCTGGTCTTTCATTGACTAATATTAATCATCCATCATGCTGACATTCCACCTTTTTTGATATCTCTTCTCCATTGTCTTGATGAGTGGGGAAATCCACTTTCCACTTCCCTTAGACTGCGAAGATTTTGGGGAAAGTAGTCCAAATGGTGATACTTTTGAAGCCAACCCCATACTCCTCCTCTTCCAACTTGGTTCATTGTTCCTTAATCCCACAAAGACCCACAATGGCCCAGAAATTGGTTCATTGTCCAGTAATCCAATATCCCGCAAAGACCCTTTTGACCGCCAAGAGGCTAACTATTTATTCATACCAATAAACAAATTATCTTTTTCGTTCGTTATAAAAAGGAATAGCTCAGTGGTTCAGAGACCCTGAATGTTTGTTCATCGTGAAAATAATGTTAGAAGCTGTAGTCCTAACTCCAGTTAAATTCGTTTAAAATTTGTCTAAAGATATAAATGACATTATTATGTTAACGGATCCCAAGTATACAACTTGTATTATAAGTCTGTTATGTCTGCAGAAGCATGTTCACCAGCCGATTTGGGCGTTGTGCTGGATGAAAAGCCGGAATAACTTGCAGGGTAAATCCTACTCCCTCCTCTTGATATCGGCCAGCAACAGCCTCAATCCAGTTGTCGACGGGAATCGATGACTTCTCCAAACGAATGACAATGGGGATAGGGTCATTGCAACTATCAGAGCTTATTTAATTGAGGTGAATAAAGTTGAATTCACTTATGAGTTGTCAAACACTGGAATAAGTGGTCTTCAAACGTGACAGAGTCAGGATAAGTTCAAAGCTCAAAGCAGTATTCAAAGGAAGCAGTCTGTCGGATGTAATGAGAATTCCATGGGAAATTTTTGAAAGCAGGCAATGGTGGAAGAAATGGATGCCATTTTTGGATTCAGCGTGCAGTACATCCCCTTAGATTAGTGAGTGTTAGAGTGAAGTTAATGTCAAATTATCCCTGTTAAGGTGAAATTTCATTAGCTTAACCATGATGAAGTTGAACTTATGTTCAGGTACTGCCTTTCTCTAGATTCTCATACTTAGCCTAATTGTAGGTTAGGTATGAGAATAAATATGTATAGAGAAAAAGACTTAAAGTATACGGGAGAAGAGTAATAAATATCATATAGTTGTAATCAAACTGAGCGGCTAAATTTCGAGAACATAAGACTATAGTTTTATTAAGTGTTCTATAAAGTTATAATCTGATAATTAATTGATAAGAAGGTAACTATACTTAGTTTTCACTTCAGTTAATCAGCGAAAAAGAAAAAAAATCAGAATCTGCTTAGAATTCGCAATGTTTAATGGCAAACTGACCAATTTAGTGTCATTAATGTTTAAATAATCTGAATTAGTCTGCCTTAACCATTATTGAAATCTTGGACGACCAGGAAGAAGGATTTTCTACGAGAATGTTGTTCTGTAGATTAAAGGAATACAAGAGAGAGAGAGAAGAGACTGCTGTTGTGTCAATTTGCTAAACTGTCTGCACTTTTGTGTGTTTGAGAAATAAAGTCATCTCGCTCTTTCGTGCTTTCCTTCGGATTTTACTTTGTTCTAATTTCCCTCTGAGGAGAACAACTCCAAGTTCTTGTGCAGATGTTTGTCTCTCTGGAGAGAAATAATAGCTCGCTGGAAAACGTTTCGAAATTGAAATGAGTACTTTCTGTCCGACTCGAAAATATTGGGTAAACAAAGTGTAACATTTGTGGTATAAGTACCGCAGTAAACTACAAACCCTGGAGTGCGACTCGGGGGTTGTATACGTTGCTCCTGTCCCTAGATTATAATTTCCTGAGTATTGTTTAGAATTTTCGCTAAAGGTGTGCTTCTTTTAATATATACATTTTAGAAGTTTTCTCGGCCATGTTTTATTCATTTTATGTTTATATAAATCGCTTTAATTAATTTATTTGATTTATTACGTCATTCATTTATTTTTTAAGATGTAATTAAGAAGGGTTCTGTATCAACGCAGGTTATTTATAAATGAAATAGTTCCATAAAATAATGCTACGTTGCATTAAGTTTTTACTGTCAGCCGTGTGGGGGCGCTGTTGTCTCTTCATTGAAAGTGGCGTCCTCAGATGGTCGACGGTACAACCTGACCCAGAGTAAAGTTATTTTATAGAACTACTTTTTTTTGTTATTATAAGTGTAGAGGTATCCGATCGTTCATTGGCTGGGTGTACTGTCAATCAAAGCAATGCGCGTGTGGTGGTACCTCAGGTACCACCACATCACCCCTGAGGTATCTGGTTGCCAAGTTCTGTAGCCCACATAATCGGAGTCTTTCTCGTGCGGTCCTCCTTTTGCCAATCTCACCATTCCGTTTTTGGACCCTTTCAAGAAGCTAAGTGTCTATTTTTCGGATGAGGTCTCCATACTTGAACACAGTATTCCAAATGTGGTCTTACAATTACCTTATACAGTGGGACTATAACCTCCATATCTCTACAGGGTTCTGTTCAATAAATCATCCAAAGGACACAATGGGCTTTCCTGGCTGCCAGTTTACACTGTTCAGAAAACTTCATATCTGCCCATATTGTAACTCCAAGAACCCTTTCCTTCTCCACTGTTTTTAATTCAACTAAGTGTATAGTTTATTTGGGGGGTTGCTATTCCCCAAGTGTAAGACCTTGCATTTAGCAGCGTTAAAACATAGCTGCCACCTCTCTGACCATCTTTGAAATCTGATCAAATCATCGTGAAGGAGCGCTGCTTGGCACTGATCATTAATAAATCTACCAATCTTTAAGTCGTTTGCAAATTTTGACATCACGCCATTATTTGTGAAAAGGAGAAACAACAGTGGTCAAATAACTGATCCTTGAGGGACTCCACTTCTGACTTTACACCAATCTGAAAAATATCCATTAATCACAACCTTTCTGCCATACAGCCACCAGAAATCCATCTTACCAGGAATCCCAACTAGTTAGTGGAACCCTGAGGGACTCCACTAATAACATCGTGGACTAATGTTATTAGTGGAGTCCCTCAGGGTTCAGTATTGGGGCCTTTATTGTTTTCTGTATTTATAAATGATATTGATGATGGTATATCAGGCTTAATGTCCAAGTTTGCAGACGATACGAAGGTTGGCAGGGTTGTCAAGGACACTACTGACACTATGCTGCTGCAACAGGATTTGGAAAGGTTGAGCAGATGGGCTTCGAGGTGGCAAATGAAGTTTAACATTGACAAATGTAAAGTACTACATATGGGAAACAGCAACCCCAGAGCAACGTATCAACTCTGTGGTACTACACTGACAGTGGTAGAGAATGAAAGGGACCTGGGGGTGGTGGTGCAGGCAGATATGAAGTTCTCTGAGCAGTGCAGACGAGCTGCAGGAGTAGCTCATGGTGTATTGTCGATGATATACAGGAATTTTTCCAGCAGGGATAAGGAGGTGATTATTCCCTTGTATAAGGCAATGGTCAGGCCACACCTAGAGTACTGTATACAGGCCTGGAGGCCTCATTTCAGGAAGGATGTAGAGCTGCTGGAACGAGTACAGAGAAGGGCAACTAGATTGGTGAATGGGACAAAGGGGTTCTCTTACGAAGAAAGGCTTAAGTTTTGCAAATTACAGTGTCTGGAAACTAGGCACCAGCGGGGTGATCTGATAGAGGTGTACAAAGCCTTGAATGGTTTGAGCATGCTCAATGCTGATGGGATTCTTCCTCTAGCTCAGAAAAATCACCTGAGAGGGCATAAATTCAAATTGAGGAAAGACAGATGTAGGACAGACGTGCGGAAATTTGCTTTTAGCCAGCGGGTGGTTGGTTGGTGGAACAGACTTCCATCCCTTGTCGTGGAAGTTGATAGCCTAAATAAGTTTAAGGCTCAGCTGGACAGGTATTTTGAATGAACAGAGGGGTGAAGTGGAAGTGGTTATTTTTATTTATTTATGTTACTTTTTTTTTTTTTTTTTTGGCTGATGCTGCATAAGCTTGCTTTCTTGCATCAAATGCCTCTACTAATGCTAATGCTAGTTCAAGCTTATATTTTAACCTCTCAAGAGGAGCAGAGTCAAATCCAAATAAACTATATTGAAATTATTATCTACATCCAGCTCATACGTAACTGTGTCAAAATAACTTACTACGTTAATCAAACATGATTTTCCCTTAACAAAACCTTGAGTCCTTAAGGAAGCCATATCTATCTAAATGTCCCTGGATTGCACATGTAATCGTTGCCTCTAAAATTTTTCCAACCACTGAAGTCAGACTAACCGGTCTGTAGTTACCAAGTTCACTCTTACTGGCGATAAGTTCAAGCTCGTACTAGAAAGATTCTATTTTGGTAAAAGTTGTTGTTGGGTTTTAGGAACATTGGCGACTAAGGCCATTGCTCTGTGTTTGTTGTCTGTAAATTGTATGTGTTCTGAGGATTTTCTGTCTGCTGGACAAAACACCCGAGTTTCCGGGAGAAAAAACTATGCTACCCTCTCCCGAGACCGACTAACTCAACCATTGTGAAAAAGGCCCATAAAAATTCCTCTCGTCATCGACGGGACTCGAGCCAAAGTCTTTTCCACTCGGTGTGGGGAGGATGGCGATTCTACCAACTGTACCATCCACAACGGTGCTGGCACACGTAACTTTAGACTCAACAAAAGCTCTTTTCGATAAGAGGCATGACACCATCAATCATTCTATCTACCATCTATTTCCTAAATACATACTGGAACTCGTCATCCCCAATTTCTGGATGGCACCACGTTTTTGTTAGCCCTGTGAAATCAGCATTAGTTTTCCTAACCAGGAATTCAGCCATTTTATTGGCAACGCTCCTGATATTACTGTAGATACAGTTAAGACTAAGTTGAAGCTGTTTATGTTTGTATCCCAAGCTTTATCTTTCCCCTCATTTGAAACGTTGCCACCCACAGAACGTCTTGTCAACATCGGCTGTTGTAGCAACAAACACGAATTCTTGAGGTGAGTTTAAGCAATATTTTGACCCATATCATCAAATAAACGCTGATCTAAATTACCCTTTTCCCCTTCCTAGCTAGCAGTTCCCTAAACCCATAAGGTATCATCAATGATATTGGCAAAAATCCTTGCACCACCTTTGTTCAAATGAATACCATCTCTACAAAATAGATTTATTCTACCTACAAATGAGACTCTCGCTGATAAAAATTCCTCCTTAGAGCCTTGCAGAGTCCCTCAAGTCTCGAGTATAATCCACAAGGCTTTCAGCAATAATCCCTCCTATCGTGTCTGGGCAGAATTAACCTACCCGGGATTTATGAGGGGTCTGAAAATATATGGCCTGGAATATTGTAAGTGATAGTTTTATGGAAACGCAATGGATAAAGGGATGGTTAAGTGGGAGAGATAGAAAACGGTAATCAATGGGTATTGCCCTTCCTGGACTGATGTTTATTAGTGGAGTCCCCCATGATACTGACAAAGGCTTATTGCCTGAGTTTTCAGATAGAAAAATACAAAAGGATACGCTTACCAAAAATGACTTCTGAAAATTCCAGTGTTTGATAACTCCTCATCTGCGAAGAGATCATCGAAGCTTTGAATGGACTGAGAAAACTAACTTTTGATGACAATCTTACTCTTTCTTGGACATACATTTAAATTGAAAAAGAATGGCTGTAGGATAAATGTGCAAAAAAATTCTTTCAGTTTGTTAGAATGAAATTCCACCTGGTGTTGTGGAAGTTGATTTGTTCAAACCTTCTTTAAATCTGAATTAAAGAAGGCGTGGCACACAATGTGGACAAAAAAATGTTTGTTTTTTTTTTTCTGATAAGCTTGCTTCCTTCGTGATTTTCCACTACTAATACTAAGGCAAAATTGATATTTGACAATGAATCTGACTCGAATTTCAATCCCGTTCCAACTTCCAGGCGGTACCACAATCTAAATGACCACGCTTTTGAAATATTTCCTTCAGATAAAACTCTAACAAGAATCACATAGACAGCAACAAAAACATTAAAAGCTTTAAAAATAACTTAGCAATAAGATTGCAACCTTCGGCGCAGACCTTGGCTCACCAAGAGACCGAGGAGGTGGTTGTCGCGTGCAATGCGACGCCCAAGGGCGTCCCACATATGTTTAATCCAGATTTCTCTGGTGATCGTGCTAGCCACAGAAGCTGTTGGATATCTTCAGTTTCAAGATATTCCTTCACCACTCGAACTCTATGTACAGTGGCGTTATCGGGCATGAAAAAAAAAATCTGGGCCAACCGCACCCCTATGTCACACATAGAGTTACAGGATCTGTTCTTGGTACCTCTGCGCAGTTATGGTACCCCTATCAAACACATAGAGGGAATGAGTCCGTTGATCATTATTTCGCCCCACACGAGAACACCACCTACACTGTAAGTGTCCCTTTCTCTGACGTTGGAGGAATGGTACTGCATTCCCCGTTGTCTGCAGATGAAATAACGTCTAGAATCCGTATGTAGGCTAAAACGGGACTCATCAGAAAACAGTACTGCACCCCATTTGCCAGGGCTCCGAGTCCCATGTTCATGGTTCAAGTTTCGACGAACTCTGCGATGGTTTGGGATTAATGGGATTCAGACCACTGGCTTCCTTGCGTAGAATCCACTTGAATTGCGCCTTCTTAACACAGTCCGGTTGGAAATTCTTTCACCTGTGGCCGCAGCAACCTCAAGGGACGGTTGATGACACGACGTCGCCTAAGTTTCTGTCTTGCTGTTAGAGCTAAAGAGCGATTCTGGTTGATGTAGCCCTCTGGTTACCTTGGCCAGCTCTTCTTGTTTCTGTCTCCTGAAATTGCTTCCATAGTACAAAGATGACATTGTGACACTTAATGTGACACATTAAGACAACGCGTTCCACCTGTGACTGCCCAGATTCAAGTCGTCCAACAGCCTATCATTTCAAAGAATCATCTAAAGGACGATGACTTGCCCTGAGTATTGGAGATGTGGCTGTCCCACTGGGCAAGCCAAAAAACGGGAATGAAATGATGTGGTCGCAACCAGTGTTTTAAAAGGCATGAATAAATTGCATAATGTGCAGCTCTGTGAGGTGGTAGATCGATTTCTGTTGGATACTCGGAATTTGCATTCCAGGATTCCTATTATATCAAATATTTCCCTTCGGCGGCTCTTTTCAGTGAATATCAATGAAAAAAAAATAGTTCTCTTAATTTTGTCGAACAGTGTATTTGAAGTGTCCAAATTAAAATTAAATTGAGCATTATCAAATAACGCAATACCCTGCTCAAACTCATTGGGCATCCCTCTGATTATGTGACTAAGAAATACGCACTCTACTTTGGCGTATAAAGGCCAATGAAGGAAACCTGTATAATTTAAAACATGACTGCTTTGTGCTCCTGACCTTACCCCTGTTCTGTGTCGTCTTTTTTCACTTTCTTATTCCAGAGGTTTTTTCCCTTCTGCTTGGAAATTTGCTCATATCCAGCCAGTCTCTAAAAAGGGTGACAAATCCCACCCATCCAATTATCGTCCCATTGCAATTACTTCTACTCTTTCTAAAGTAATGGAGAAATCAATTAACCGCCAACTCTTAAACTACCTAGAAATCTTCCGTCTGATGAACGATCGCCAGTATGGATTTCGTCAGTGTCGATCCACTGGTGATATTCTGGCTTATGTTACCCATTTATGGACTACTTCAATGGAAAGGTTCGGTGAAACACAAGCAGTTGCTCTTGACATCTCAAAGGCTTTTGATCGTGTTTGGCATAAAGGTCTTCTAAACAAGCTTCCATCTTATGGTTTGCTAACTGTTTTTAGTAATTGGTTATCCAGTTTTCTCTCTGATCGCTCACTGAGGGTGATAGTAGATGGCTCTCTGTCTTCTAACTTCTCCACTAATGCTGGTGTCCCCCAAGGTTCAGTTCTTTCCCCCACGCTTTTCCTTTTGTATATCAATGACCGTCTTCCATTGACTGGAAATTCTATCCATAGTTCTACTGATGATAGCACATTGCATTGCACTTTCCAGTTTGAGAAACCTTGCCCTGCTCAATCAGCTTCAACTTCTCGAATATCCGCCACCAATTCCTTAAATGCCGATGTCCAGATAATTCTGCAGTGGGGCAAAGAAACTTAGTTGATTTCAATCCTTCTAAAACTCAGTCTTGTCTTATATCTCGCATAAAGGATTCTTCTGCTCCTATGCTTATCTTTGGTGACACTCCGATTTCTAGGCATAATGATATATCTCTTTTGGGGATTACTTGACTTCTAATCTATCTTGGCAACCAACCATATCTGGAGCGGTGCCCCCAAACCTCTCTCAGGCTTCTAGATTCCATTCAAAAGAGGGCAGTTAAGTTAATTAATGACTCATTTCTAACAGAGTCTTTCCACTGTCTCATAGGCGTTCTGTTTCTGCTGCATGTCTTTTCTATAAATACTTCCTTGGGCTTTTCTGAATCGGCTTCTATAATTCCATCTCTCTTTTCAAGTATAGCCATAAAGTTTATGGTTATAGTTGTGTTATTTCAATTTCTTCTTCATTTATATTTGGGTTTTATTCTGTTTTTAATTTTTGTTTATGATGATTCAAGAATGAATTTAACTTACGTATAAAGCGCAAGAGAATCTCTGGGAAAGACAGGAAATTCAGCAGGTGAATTCTCTTTTATATCACGTCTCTTGATTTTTTTTCCCTCTTCTTCCTGTCGGAACACTTCTCAGATATCCTATTTTCCATTAGAAGCATCCAAAGGAGTTATTGGAAGAAAAGAAAAATCTTGACCGCATCTCAGAAAAAAAAAAAAGAGTCATGTCCTAGTATTTTCGATCAACCGTCTCATCTAATAAAGAAAGATTTGGAAGTCTCTGCTTGAGGCAGTTTTCCTGCCTCGTGTGAGCATGAACTACCAAAGATGGGAATCATTAAATATAACGGACATACTTGGAGTAGTTCGAGCCGCTATTTTTAACAATAAACGACGCCCTAGCTGGGCCACTTGAGCCAGAGCTGGTAACCATTAGTTACGCACGTGACTTTGAAAGAAGAAAAATTTTACATTTTCATCAGAAAACGAAATTAAAATATTAAGTTACCAGACACGTAACTTTTCGCGAGTAGTTACGTCATTAAAAGATGTGCGCGCGCATATCTTCTGTTGGTATGCCAATTTTTATTACCAAAAGATATGCGCGCGCATATCTTCACGTTTGGCGTGTCAAATTTTATTACCAAAAGACATGCGCGCGCATCTTTACTATATCGTGTTGTTTTATATTAGAATGAACTGCAATATGATGCAGATTTTGATTTATTTGGTTAATCCCCTTGAGTTATTTAATTTAAATATTTGGGCAAGTGACTCTTTGGGGTGTATACGCAAATTTATCCCTCTGTACGCAAGAGTAAAGTAAATTGTCTAGTTACTGTCAGGTTTTACGACATTCTCTTAAGTGGTGAGTGAAGCAAACGGAAGTGGCGGCGATATTATTCAAGGGCCCCTGCTGAGTTCTGTTCCGGTGATGGATTTTTCTTTAACTCTGTGTGGTGTGCATTCTGGCTTGGATTACAACCTTTAACCATTTTTGGTCAAAAAAATTGATTCTGTTAACTTATTTTTATTCGTTTCAACAAAAAGAAATAAATGATACAAATGGGAAAGCTTATTAAAATGTAATCTTTATTTTTGATTTACTAATAAATAATGTAAAGCATTTATTTAATTCAATTTCTTTCAATCCATTTGATTCATTTTCTGTACGAATAATTATAAATATTTATTTATTTATACAGTAATATTTCCACACTGATTTTGTGAGGGGGCGCTGCTAGCATAGTTTCTAGAAATAGTAGACATTTGCAGTCAATTGGTGATAAGACTTATGCACTTTGTACAGTCTTGTAGGTTTGTTTCTTTTCTATTTTTTCTATTACAGTTTTGAATACTGCATGGGTTCCTTTTGGTTTTAACTTATTATTTTCAACGACAAAAAAAAGGAAAAATCAAAGACACAAATGATGTGATGAATTTTATGGGCCTTTTTCACAACGTGGCTGAGTTAGTTGGTCTCAGGCGAGGGTATCATGGTTTTTCCTCCCGGAAACTCGGGTTTTTCGTCCAGCAAACAGAAAATCGACTTGCTGATGTTCCTGAAACCCTATTACAACTTGTGCATATTCTTTAAACTGCTCCTTGAATTATCTGTACACCAGAACGATATACGGTATCAACTTCCTATTTCATATTAAATCTTTCTCCATCAGGGTCCTCTCTCGAAGGTTGGGTACTTACAATCAATCAGACAAAATCTTTCCTTCATGTTCCTGTTTGTTTAAACTTTTCTTCCACTGACCCGCCTGTTCGGGTTACCTAGAGGTCAGATAGGTGTTCTTCGTTCTCTTCTCTCCTTCTATTTATTTCTTTTACCTTCCTCATCTTAACCCGCCACACTGTTGAACTACCTTTCTACTGACCTCTTGTACCACAGGTCCTCTTTGGAGTATGGGCTTCATTATTCCAGCATACCTGAATTCTTTAGCAGCATACTACTATCTGAATATGACAAACAGATAGTAGTTGGTAGAATTGCTGTTCTCCCCACATCGGGTGAAAAAGACCTGAGTTAGAGTCCCATCGATTACGGGAGGAATTTTTCTAGGCCTTTTTCATAACGTGGCTGAGTTAATTGGTCTTAGGCGAGGGTAGCATGGTTTTAACTCCCGGAAAAAGCTAAAAATATAGAAAAGCATTTCATTGACTACTCTGAAAACTCCGAGGAACATTCTCAAGGTTTCCAACATCTTGAGCTGCCTAATTCTCCAGATCTGAATGCAATTGGGAATGTCTGAGATATGCTGGAAAGGGCAATTCCGTTTCACAGTTCTCTACAGACCGCAATATGATAAATTGATGGAAGAGTGGTCTAATCTGGAGCTTCACTCCCTCAGGCACCTAATGGACTCCATATCATGTGTACGGTTTGTTTTCCCTTTTAGACTGGGAAGGGCTTTTTGGGCTTGTTCATGAGATATTTTACTATTTTTCCTCTTCTACAAAACAGTGTGGAAAGTGTTGAAAAATCGTTGAATACCTGATAGGAGTCCCGAATCAATTCTTTGGGACTGCTGAGATTCCAAATGGGCAAAATTTATGGTGCCTCGGTCGAATAACACGAATTCCACTGTATTTAATTACTCAATTACAATAATTATTTAACTATCTAACGTTCTTTCTTTCAAATAGCTAAAGGAGAGCACGTGGGTTTAAAAAAAACAATTACTACTTGAACTGTGTAAAAATTAATTTTAAAATATTAAAGGCATAATTAAATTCCAGATATAAATAAATATTTTGATCAATACCAACCTAACAGCTGCAGTAACTTTAATCGGGTGCTTCCTTTTACTCTTTTTTCAAAGTCCCAAACAACAGACTTGGAAGATTTCTGAAAGGTACCTCCCTGTAGATTTGTTGAACTATGATCTGAGGCAATTCTGCTTTTTGTAACTCTAAACTGGTATTGTAGTCAGTAGATTACGTGGGCTCTGGAAAACAGAGATAAGTCAACTATTACGAATCCAGTAGGGGATAAACCAACCTACGCAAGATAGGTTTTTTCTTTCTGTCTTTTTTTTCTCCTCTCTCTTGTCTTGATCGAGTCTGACACACTGCTTTTAGACTGGCTCTCAAATAGGTGATGTACCTTATTCTGGTAATTTGATAAATAAAAAACCACTTTTTTTAATATGGTGTAATGTGGACATTAGATAAACGAAACAAGCAGTCCATATATTCAGAAGATAACCATTTTGATTAGTTTTATCACTGTGGAATGTCACATTAGCTTTATTGATATAACGTGATCGTGTATGACGTTGATGGACAAAAAAAAAGGCCTTGTAGAGTACCTGAAATGCAGGCATTGATTGAATTAAATTCTCCAGTATGGACTGATAGAATTTAGGATTGCTGTCAAAGTCAAACCAAGTTCTCCACTACACTCATGCGCTTTTGTCAACATGGCTGCAGGTATAAACTCACAAAAGCGCATTGCTATAAATTGATAAATCCAGTCGGTTTTGAACAAGCTTGCTTTTTAAAAATAGGCCCTCGCCATTTTAATTATATGTATGGAGATATTCTTGGAAGTGATGTCTGACATTTTCTCTGCATGTTTTGGTTCCTCTTCCATATTGTTAAGCAGTTCACGTTTCAGAAGTCGATATATCTTTATTTCCAGAGCATTATTGTAAAGCTTTATATTCTCTCACCCTTTTTCCCAATGACCTACAAGAAGCAACTAAAATGCGACTCTTAGAGAGCTTCGTTTCATTTTCTTTGCTGCCGACGCTAGAGTTTATTGCAGCGTTCGGAAGCCGAGGCCTGAGGCAACACCTCATAGCAGCGACCTTGAAAAATATCAATACGACCGGTCTCATTTAGTAAGCTTAGGGGAGAAGTGGGTTAAACAGAAAGCTGCTCCAGCAACTAATGGGAAAAGAGATGAACGCAGACCTCATACTTCGATCAGAACGTGGATTAGGTGTTAGTAGACTTCGATTATGCTGATAAGGTGTAGAAATCGGTGAGATTAACGCTTCAATGAGTACTACTCCACGTACCTGGTCTTAGTCGTTGATCCATCGATGAAGATGTAACCTACTTGTAGAGTAATGTTGTGGATCGATAGTTTCTGACGGCAGATCGTAGATCTCCAGGCATTTATGAAGTCCTTTGTTTGATCTTCATATTTGTTTACAATCGGTGGGACACTGCATGAGTTTTGGGACCCAGACGGAAAACGAATTTTATTTTCTGGGCCGCTATAAGATAAACGTATTTTCAGTTTAAATTTCTGATTAAGCCTAAAATCTACCAGATCCACATAAAATAGTTAATGGGATTATTGTTTCCTCTACTTCTTATAAAATTAGAGAATGTTATAAGGATTTCTGATCTGTCTAATTGCTGTTGGTGTTCAAAATGCGGTGCAATTATTAGGACCAGCCCTGCTGGGTAGAGGGGGTTCTCGCGCAACAGTCTAGAGTGCACGAAGAATAGTCCATCAACTAGTAAACATCCAACCAGTGGCAAACTTGTGGCTGGAGACAGCAGGATGGTCTGCAAAGGGACGTGCTGGACCTTGTTACAGATGAGGTAGAGTGGAGACAACCTCGCCGAATTCCAGCCTTGTCAAAAAGACTTTTAGCGAATGATTAATAGAATAGCAGTGCTTTATATAGTTTTTAATATTTTAAGTTTAACATAAACTTGAATTCTCCTGTGCTATTTCAGGAGCATGAATTGGTTGAGGGATGAGAAGATAGAAGAAAATTACTGGCGCGGAAATCAGTGAAAGGAACAGAAATGCAGGTTATCGCTGGGAAAGTTATTAAAGCTATACGCTGTTTTAGTAACATGGACTGGTTGAGGGTTGCGATGTCAGAGGAAAATGAGATGGTTCAAATCCTATGACCAAGGAGGAATTTTTATGGATGGGTGCTTGGTTCATTATGTGGTTCTCGAGCTCCATTGCATCATGGAGCTCGAGAACCTATTTTAACCCCTTTTTAATGCACCATTGTATAACCCTCGTGCATTGAGGAGACAGCACATTTATATCCTTCACAGCAGAAGAAATTTTACCTTCGCAACGAGTTGTCCTGTTATTGCACTACAAACAAATCTCATCGGCAAAAGGGTTAACTGTCATTTATTTAAGAGCTCACCTAATGTGAGATGAGGGATCATCAAGTCCTGAAAAGGAATCTTAGCAGTGTGTTATCATTTAAAATAAATGAGAGATTAGCCATTTGATTGAAAGTTGTACAATAACAGGCAACTCGTTTTGAAAGAAGTTTCATCTTCTGTGAGGAATAAAACAATTTTTGGTGTTTGCGCTTTTCTATAGTACTTTTGTACGTTATCTAGATCTTATGGAATAAATTAAAATACATAATACTTAAGGTATTGTGTATTTTAATTTATGATGATCTTTTTAATGACCTTTTTAATTTGATAAATTTTCTACTTGTTGACTCCGCTTTAAATTTCTGCAGGTTGTAATTTTTATAGAAGAAATCAGCAACCCAAATTCGAGAAGAAGTGTCCCACCTAAAATGTTTCTGTTGTAGTAGGGTTTTGGGAGCATCAGCGACTAATTCCATATTGCTCCGTGTCTGTAAAATTGCGTGTGTTCTGAGGTTGGTTTTCTGTTTGCTGAAAGAAAAACCATAGCTTCCAGGAGAAAAAAACGAATCTAGCCTCACCTGAGGCTGACTAACTCAGCGATGTTGTGAAAAATACCCATAAAAATTCCTCCTGTCATGGACGGGACTCGAACTCGGGTCTTTTTCACCCAGTGTGTGTGGAGGATGTCCTACCAACTGTGCTAACCATGAGGGCTCACCTAAAAGGAGTGCATGAGTCAATGAAGATTCTGGCTGACGTCCCATGACGAGTGGGTTAGACGGGTAACTTCTTTTTTTGCTTGTTCCCGGGACATCCTTGCACTATTGGTTCTTTTTTTCACGATTTGAGCGAAACCAAAACGTGAAATCTTGTCATACACTTCCTGTTTTATAATCTCTGCTAATAAACCCCATTTAACAGCATGATAATACCAAATGATTGATCTGTTTTCCTCCTCCTCCTTTGAGGTAAACCGTAGTCTCATGGCAGCAGGCGTGCGCCAGCCACAAATGACTTCAGTTATGGAAATTACAATCCAATACTCCCACCACACTCTGCCTGTGGTGGAACCATTCGATGATTAATCTTACAATTAACTTGCAATGAACGTACCATAAACATTGGGCAAGGAGACACCAATTTTAATTATGCACACCACATCCGAAAGTGGATGTTGAAAAAACTGAGTTAGTTTAACATACCACTTGGTACAAATGTCCTCAAATAATCCTTATTGAAGTATGGGCTGTTCATTTATTTCTGAAAATTTAATATCAAAATTTGCTGAACAAAATATCTAATTTACATATTTTATTATTTATTCGGAATGATTAAATGCAGTGCTTCAAAAATAAGTTAAATTTTCCTTTCGAAATTCATTAATCCAATTAGAGATTATTAAAAAGTGATTTAATTACAAATGATCGATGATTGTAAAACAAGGAGTTTGTAGATTCTGTTTAAAATAAAATTCAATATATATTTGAAAGAAACACCAATAATTTTATAAGAAATACGAATACTGAAATCATTTTAGCTGAAGAATTGAAATCGTGAAACATTTCAGCTCGCGAACTCCAAACAGATCTTCAAATCTTCAGTTGAGAACTTCAGAAAATCTTAATCATTTTAGCTCGCCAACTCCGAAAAATTCAAAAAAACGATTTCGAAAAATCATCAGAAATTTTCAAATCATTTTATATTGTGACCCGAAAAAATCTTAAATTCCAAAAATACGAATTAAAATACTTCAATAATCTCCAAATAATTTTAGCTTGCGAACTAAAAATTCTTCAACTCATTTTAAATTTCGACAAAATCGCAGAAAATCTTCAAAAAATTCCCAAACGGGAAATTGAAAAACAATCTTCGAGTCATTTTACCTCGCGAACTCCAAAAAATCTTCAATTCGTTTTTAGCTAACGAGCTGAAATTTTAGAAAAATTTATCGCATGTGAATTCAGGATCTTAAAATCATTTAGCTGGTGCACTCAAGATCATCTTAACCAGTGAACTGAATCGAAAAAACGAATCCTATTTGGTGATGAATTAAAATTATTTTTATGTGAGTCCGTGTTAAAAGAAAGTTAAGAAAACTATGATTCACCGGATGCAGGTTACAAGAACTCTTCATGGACCACCACCAGACGTATCCACTTTGAAAGTTGGATATTTTAAAACATTTTCTTTAATTCCAACTTTGTCTGAGGGTTGCCTAATTCAGTATGCTCACTAAGACGAGAAATTAAATGTAGATGGAAAATAATTTCGAAGGAGTAGATCAATTCCGTCCCACCATGAACAGCGAATGGAGTTGCAGAAATTTAACGAGATCATTATATCAGATAAAGTGCTTCTTGTGCCGGAAGGCACGCGAAGCCATTTATGTCAAAACTACCGCGCTCACTTAACATCTCGTCCAGCGAAAAGTCTTCCTCCTAGGCATCATTGTGCGAACACTTTATACTTTGTTAAGAAAGCTACGCACCAGGACTTCTGTAACAGCTTCTTTCGACATTTGAAGCAATAATTTTTTTCCTATCGCCACTGAAAAGGCATCCTCATTACTTAAACAGATGGCAATGATAAAATTTACAGCGCGCATGCACACAAATGCCTGCTCTAGTTCTCCATCTACAAATGTTTTACCAAATATTGGTAAAAAATTGGTAGATGGAGAACTAGAGGTAAAACCTGACGAAATCTGTTCAATTATATTAAATGATAGAGCAAAAGAGAAACCTTGAGCCATAATTATGAGAGCATCCTTAGGTTCAAAGGAGGTCCTTGCAGATTGAAGATATGTCTCTTCTATTCACAAAGGGGAACGAAGAGCGAAGTAATTACAGACATTAAGAGAAACGAAACTTCTGTTCCAGGAAAAATAATTGAATCAATGGTTAAAGAAGGATTACAGTTATGCTGAAGTCACAGCATGAATTTTGTTACTTGGACTAATGTTATTAGTAGAGTCCTCCAGGACTCAGTGCTGGGTCCATTGTTTCCTAGATTTATTAAAGATATTGACGAAAGCATATCGGGCTTAATGTCTACGTTTGTAGATGATACGGAGGTTGGCAGGGTGGCTAACAGTAATCAAGGTATTCTACTGCAACAAGACCTAAAAATTGGGCAGATGAGCTGAGAAATGACAATTGAGGTTGTACATTGATAAATGCAAAGTTTTAAATTGGAAAAAATAGTTTCAGGTAAAGTAACTGATTGTTGGGACAATACTCCCACTTGGTGTTGTGGAAGTGGAGAACGAATAAATTTAAGGGAAACTTCGACGAAGTTGAAAAGATTGGACAAATGTAGTGGGTAGTTTTTATTTTAGTAAGGATGTTAGAAAGTTTTCATTTGGCCCTTGCAGAGACACGGGCCAAACAAAACATTCGCTGAGACAAATACGCCTCATTTGGTGGCTAGACAAACTTTCTTCCATCAGAATGATGATGGATGGTTTTCTTCTAAGCGAAGTTTCTAAAGGGGTGAATAATTACATGGTGATTTTATTGTCAGGTTAGGCAACCAAATAATGCTAATGATGGTGAGTATTTATAAGAACTTATAATAAAAATTGAAAGCGTCTTCCTTCTTGAATACCATTTTTATCAGACGGCCTTCGTAGCCGAGTGTCAGGAGCGGGTGAGCAGTAGCATACGCCCTTTGAGTGGACCGGAGTGCAAGCCACTGACGGCTAAATATGGTCGATCTGCCAACCTGCAGTGGACCAGCGTGGCAGATTATGGTCCATTTTCCCTCAAAATGAATCGTTGAGGCTTCCATCCTGTAGTGGGTTGATAATGGCTCCAGTTTGCCTTTTTATTTTTACCATAAATAACTTGTTTGCGCAGATCCAGCTGAATACAGTGAAGTTAGGAAGTACAGAAGAAAAGTATCCAACCCAAAGGACATAGATGTCACAAAATTGGAACATCATGCCATCAAATTTTTGACAAAAGAAAGCAGTGGACCAAAACTTATTTATGAGCGCATAGAAACTGCACAGAGTGTGCTGTCCCGTCTGTATACAACAAATTTTGGTCCAAGCAGTTAAACGGACTCAACACTCCATCGGTTGATCGTGGCCGCCATGTTTTGGGATCTGGAAGGAATTCTTTTAATAAACTACATATCACATAAGAGACCACTCACTGGAGATACCTGTGTTGCTATTATCAAACATTTAAGAGGGACTATAAAGGAATAGCAAAGTGGGAAATTTACAACGTGTCCTGCTTTTTCATGACAATGGTTCTGTACAGAAGTCTTAACAAGCCATAGTTGCTCTGAGAGATTTTGGATTACAGGAGTTAAATCACCCTCCCTGTGGGTCAGACCTGGCCTCTCAGAG
This sequence comes from Mastigoproctus giganteus, assembly GCF_048544385.1. Lineage (NCBI taxonomy): Eukaryota > Metazoa > Arthropoda > Arachnida > Uropygi > Thelyphonidae > Mastigoproctus > Mastigoproctus giganteus. The sequence continues at coordinate 216,790,119 of NC_143579.1, read as the reverse complement.
ATTTCCTCTTCAGATATCTGAAGATACACTTGAGTGTGTATCAAATCTCAAGAAAGCGCTGATGGAATTCCACAAAACTTCATGGTACCAGTTTATTGGTTAGAAAACGTTTTGAACTAACTACGACCACAATAGCCCGTGTCAAAAATTCCTAAAAACAAGAATAATACAGAAATATTACCAATCTCTCATAAAAGGTGAATTTTTCCCAATAACTACAATTAATAATCATAATTGCTCTTGCGGACTAGAGTTTTCATGCTTATCTTTTGTACAACGAACTGAAATTGGGTACTTATATCATATCCACTGTTTATCCCATATTTACATATCCACTACATTCAAATACGTCATTGGCGTTTTAAATAGAGGATATGGCACGGACACCAAGCATTTCTAAGTAATGTACTGTCCAATTTCACAGAGATACCGCATGAGTAATTCATTATGGTGGAGATTGGGAAACAAAATTGTGGTAGATGGAAACTTATCACTCAACGGGAAGAACAGCAGGAACCCCTCAATGTTCACCAAATATGATATCTGAGTCGCGGAAACCCTTGGTCGACCTTGCATATCCCAAAGAGCTATAAAAGGTCGACCAAGGGTCACAACAGAGAAGGTGATCGATATCTTGCTTTAACTACGGAGATTACAGTACAGTAAATATGTTTCGAGTATACAGCAGCCTTAGGAAATATCTCCTGCAAACCCATGATTTCCGTTCCTTGAAATGCTCCTGTCTTATGTCAGGCATCTGAGGTGCAGTAGCCCACCGGAATCTTCAGACCTGAATCTCATTTAACATCTATGATATACTACATGAATGGAAGCAAATTAAGTTGTCGAGAACCTTACATGAGTTACGAACTGTATCATTGCAATCAATACTCATGAGCACTCGTTAACAGCATGAGAGCAGCCTGCTATGGATATAGCTGTCAGGGATACCCATGCCATCCTATTAAGATCTGCAACGTTGTCCGCTGGATAATCAATGAGGTATTTCAAGTCCATTGATGACCCTCAATTTCCGTAATCAACTTAAGATATAGTCATGGAAAAAACCGACAATATACAATGATTCCCTCCCCAACAAAATTTATTAGGTCTCTGTAGCAACTCTCCTATGTAGATTATCCTTATAAAGCACATGACAAGTTTTGAAATATATTACTGGATCTTTTAAACTTCTTACCGAAGTTTTGGTATATTTACCTCACTGGAAATTTTCTTTTGGTTTGGAGGATCTAATCCAGGGCTTGCTTAAGACGTACAGAATTATCTTCTCTTAGAGCTGAAGTTTCTTCCGTTTCTAAGAAGATTAGCAACACTTCCTGCCTCCTCCTCCTCAAGACGCTTACATATTTCACCGATTGCATGTTTTGAAGGAGCTGAGAGAAGAATGCTTCGTATTTTCTTCAGATGGTCGTACTTAAATGATATCCAGAAATTTATTTGCAAAAAATAACAAAGCTTTGAAAATACAATAATTCAGAAACTCTCCTTCATTATCATTCCATTTACAACGTACCTCTTATGATGGACATATTCTGCTTTTCTATCTACCCTGGTCATATTTCGTGCAATGTTCAGCCTTATCAGAGAGCAGACAAAGTCCACAACAACGTGTAGAATAAAATTTCTGCTGATTCATCCTTTTCCTGTTGGGAAAATGAACAGGAACATCCATACCGAATTCTACTTCACCCTACTGCTCATCCATCCATTTGACAGCTTCTTTTGCCGCATAGGTGCAATCTATCCAATCCAAGTGTCCCTCGTTTGTAATTCAAGTAGTCAAATGTACATAAAAGTTGCCCGATTGATATTTATGATCACTGCAAGTGAGAGTGGAAGAGAAAACATATCTAAGTTAAAGGGAATTCTTTCATCTCAGAATATTTTTTCAGCTAAGGAACAGCTAGAAACAATTCATATAACTGATTACAAACCACTGAATAAATTTTCCAGATTTTCGTCAAAGGTTAAGCAAAGAACGCCTAAAAAAATAAATTGATAATACACAGTTCCCTACTATTATTATCCGGACACCTGAATATCTGCTAATAACCTTTATTTGCAGAATAACAAATGCTCAAACCCCTATGACATGGAGTGTTCTCTTACTGATATGGGCCTTCTCCAACGTTCTACCACACGTAGGTGTGGTAGAACGTTGTCCACTGTCCAGGACGACTACAGAGACTTCAGCACTTATGCTTTTCTCCAAAAAACCACCGCCCCAGACAATTGCGCTAGCTCAAAACTTCATTGTCAAGACACAGTCTGATAGGTAGCTTTTTCTGGACATCCACCACACCGAAGCACGACCTCCAGACTGGACCTTGACTTGTCTCTCCTAAGCACAGCTTTCTATTGGTCTACTGTCCAAGAACAGAAAGTCTTACACCAAGCTAGACGGCGTCTGGAATTAATTTGGGAGATTCGTGGATAGATGCACGACCATGGTAACCAATGCAGCGTCCTGCGCACTTCTATTTGTAGATCACATTACCAATCATCGACCTTAGGAATCTCCACTGAAATACCACGTGCAGAACGACTGCGTAAGTGGCCCCCTATTATCATTCCGGAAGGTCTGAATGAACCATAGGACACATCAAAGAAATCAAATGCTGAATCTTGAACCCATTGAGCCCAAATTTTATCTTCTGAAAAATAACAATTTAAACAATCATATAAAAGATTGTACTCACATACTTTATCCATTGATCTTGAAAATTGGTTCATATGAGAAAATAACAAACAACTACAGAAAAAAAACTAAGATTTATTCTTATTGTCTTTCATTTATCTTTCTTTGACTAATTCCACTGCGTAATCAAAATGAAACATAAAAAGGCCAGTTTTTCTTCAAGATAAGTTGCTTTAATCATACCTCCTTATTAAAGTTGATAAGTAATAGCTCTCACCTTGAAAATATCTTTACTTTTATTTTTCAAGTGTTAATGGGACCCTTTATGTCCGAATGTACCTACCCACACGTAGATTGGAGTAATCAGCATCAAGTTTGCACGGTTCAGAGATTCACTATCTCAAATTATTGCCATTATTTAGCGAAATGCGAACAGATGGAGAGAAAAAAAGCATTAAGAGGGTGTTTGCAAAATGACTGTGGTATTTCTTTCTTTTAATTCCATTAAGTAGAAACCGTTGGTGTAATACGAGGATTATGTAGATTGTTAAAAATATAAGCAGAGGAATTTCATTTAGTTCTGTAACTACTTGAAGCCTTGAAAAAAGAAATTTTGATTTACTAATGGAGAACGTTAAAAAAAGTATAAAAAATATTGCTATCGTTTCAGCAAATTAGCTTTAAGTATCATGGAATTAAATACGTTCACTGAGTTGCTGTTTAAATTATAGATCCAAAGGTTTCATAATAAACTTCTTTCAAATACGCATGCTTGAACCATTTCAAATAACATCTTTATGGATCTAAATCCAAAGACTTCATAAACTTCTTTCAAATAGGCATGCGTGAACCAGTTCATGGAACATCTTTGTGGATCTAAATCCAAAGGTTTTTATAAACTTCCTCTAAATCCAAAGGTTTCATAAACTTCCCTTAAATACACATGCGTGAACCAGTTCATGGAACATCTTTGTGGATCTGCCAGTTAAATATTTTGTTATAACCATAATGAAAGATTTTTCTTCCTAATAATTTTATTAAATTTATTATACAATATTTATAAATTAATTACAAAGCTACTTTGGTATTGTCCATCACCCAAAGGTTAATTCTGCCATTTATTCTAAAATAGCAAAGTCAGAAGCAGTACAAGTTACGATAGCAATCTGCCTCTGGACTTACTGGTCCTCTGTGAATTGCAGAATACTGTAAAATAGCAGTAAAAATCACATTTGTTTAAAGTAGTGCAATATTGGGGCAAACCTTGATAAAGCCGTGGTTCATTCTTCTGTGATCATCCAGTGCCTCTTTTGAACTTTAACGAACTCTCTGCCTTGGCAGGTAATTTATTCCAGCGATCTACAACACGCTGCCCATAGGTAGGGCCTCTAGAACTGATTCCTGAAGATGTCACTAGAAAATCTTATCTCCAGCGATATTTTCCATCATCGATCCGTGTGAAACCCAAAATATTTGTTTTAGATCTTTGGGTCTTCGCGGGTAGTAGCACAGTGGTTAAAATCAGCGTTCTCCCTGCACCGGGTGGAGAGGCCCAGGTTCAAATCCCACTTTTACGAACTCTTTTTTTGACTCCTTCGTTTAGTCGGTCTCAAAGCAGGACAACAAAGTTCTCCCCTCCCAGAAACTAGGGATTTTCATCCAGCAAAACAGAAAAACTGGTCAGAGAAGGCGTGGTAGATGAGATAATTCCCAGGTATTCCAAATATGACTTGTTTTATGGTCTTTACAGTTGTCAGTATCTAAAAAGGAGAACCCTTTTCTGCAATGTTGGGCTGTTTGGAATATGGTTGCAAAGCTTATATTAATTAACAATCCTCCAATCTCTGTTCCAGAGATTAGATGGTTAATTAAAATAAGCTATGTAACCATAGCAGTTTTGGCATCCCCTGTACATGTACAAAGATGCGTTTATCTCTCGAATGTCTTCCCTTTCATATAAAATTTAGTTGTTGGTTATCAAACATGAATCCAAAGCAGTGCAAAAAGAATGATATAAATTTGATAAACCAGGATCTAAAACAAGGGAAAGAAATTTTCAAAGAGACAGAGATGAAACAGAATACAAAATATGATGTAAATATATGGAAAAATAAAGAAGAATGTGTTTTATGCATGGTCAGACCATGAAGTAAACAAAACAGTGAGATCTCGAGAGCGTATGTTTGACGCGTGGTAAGTAAAAAATGTTTTCTTTGAAGTTTTTTGAAAGATAAACCTGCAAAAGTCAAAGCTTATATCGAGAGATACTAAGAGGATCTGGAAATAGCGAAACAAAAAGTATTATAAAAGGATTATAAGTGGAAAGCGGCTAAAACAGGAAAAGAAACGATGGTAAATGTGACTTTTTTATTAGAACAACGTGAAGTAGTCTGTGACTGGTAGTCAAAGATCGGATTACAGTTAATGTTCACTTTTTAGGATGCTTCTGGTGGTATTAACTTGATGACGTCTTTCAACCAGGAGAAAGCAAACTGTCTGGCAAAAAATATTGACTATAATTCTAAGAGTAATATACAGAAAAAAAAAAAACCAACGTGGAAAAGACTATTCCAGTCGTGTGGTAATTAAGTGATTTGGGATAATTTCTGGTCCAAAAATCTTTATTTTTCTAGTTTATTTTGTGATGTCTCGTCTTCAATGTAGGACACTGCAGAAGTAGGCTGATATTTGCAAGTATCCACACATAGCTGAGTCATTGAACTCAATTTATGAGAGACATCAGTTGATCCTGTCTAGTGGAGGATATAGTGGAGAGTTTTTGCATAATCCCGTTTAGTTTGTTTAGTTTCATCCTGGTTTCTTTTCTATGTTTCAATGCAGAAAGATTAATTGTAAGACAGCATTTGGAACACTGTGTTCAACTATCAAGACTTGAGGAAAGACACCCAGCATCTTGAAAGGGTCCAAAGACGGTCAACTCGCCTGGTGAGATCAGCAAAGAGGGGTCCATATGAGAAATGAATGCTGCTGTGCTTTGAAACTAGACATCTTAGAGGGGACTTGATTGAGAGGTATAAATTTCTGAGAAGGGGATAAATAGTAAAATGAACGAAGGCGAAATTTTCACTGTTAGAAATAATTCCGGAACTAGGGGGACCATAAATTCAAATTACACGAAAAGTAATTTAGAATGGATTACAGGAAATTTTCTTTTAGCCAGCGACTTGTTGATCAGTGGAATAAGTTGCCTGCGCAGGTAGTTGAGGCTGATAGCCGGGGGAAATTTTAGCGGGCAGGTGGTTGGTGCAGAAAAAGACTTTGGTTGCCTTGCACTATATGGTGAATACTAATACTATGCTTTTAGATGCTGCTTCATGATTTGAAGTTGAGAGGTCTGAAGCAGACTTATTGGTGGGGGAATGTTATCAACGTTGCATGCCATTGGAGACAAGACTTGATGCTCGGTTAATTAGGGTAGGCGATTTTTTAACACGAGACTAGCAATAATGTCGCCCCTATTTTGTAACCAACTTCTCTAGGTTATCATGCATCCAATCAAGGTTTGCCAATGTGATGAAAGCAAAGTCTTCAGTGAGTGCCATGCGATCGCGATAGTCCAATCCTAGAATACTTCTGGTAGAATCTGTGGTGCTTAATGATGTTTGGTGCTATTAGTTATCTCTAACAAACGAACATCTTTAATAAGATTTTGTCTTTTGTTGCCTTTTTTTGCTACCTCTGAATGTCAGTGTTATGGTTTCTAAGAATAAATTCATGGGCCTAAGAGATGAATTCCTTGGTCTATAGTGCTCAAAAGTAGGAAGAATGCGCGAAAACATGTTTTAAAGTCTCAGAAATTTGAAGGAAAGTTTTCTTATTCATTCTTGAGTATCTATTATTTGCTTGCATGGGCTTCACAACTAGGTCAGAAGTAACGCACCAGGACAAATATTTCATGATCAGAATACTCTCTAAGTCTTAGGGTATTCTGATCATGAGAAAAGACGTGATGTCCCAATAGGAATGAGAAGATAGCTTCCCACTACGCCACAAGAGATACAGGGGCCAGCGTGGCCAAGTTCCACAAGGATGACCATTGAGGAGGTCAGAAGTAACGCACCAGGAACAATAGAAAATAAAAATGTGGTCTTACGAATTTACGAAGTGAACCTCAAGCCATGCATCCAGTTTGTCTCAAGTCCACCACTCAAGCGGTTGTGAAGGTGGCATTATGGTTTGAAATATGTTCTGTTGGTACGGGCTCGGTCCAGTCATGCCGTTTGAAGTTCATGTTACCTTTAACGAATATCTTTCTGTCGTATCGGACCAACTTCACCCTGCAGTACTTAGTTTTTATCATTTCGACAGATTCTTTAAATACAATTGCAAAAATTTGTATTTTAATTGATCGAGGAACATTCCCAAGATTTCCAACATCTATGCTGGTTGCCTAATTCTTCATATCTGAATCCAATTGAGAATATCTGGAATTTGTTAGAAAGGGCAGTTTGGCTTCGCAATTCTCTACTGACCACAATACAGCAGCTGACGAATATCCTGATGGAAGAATGGTGAAATCTGGAGACAGACCCCAACCCCCTCAGACACTTAGTTGAAGCTATGTCCCAAGGACTGTAACTGGGGCAAAAGTTGTCCCTTCTATATATTAAACACGAAAAACTGAAAGCAATTTTGTAAGTATGACTTATCTTGAAGCAGTTCAACATTTATCTTCATTATCCTTCGAGACTTCGTTATATTCTGATATCGAACCATTCTTGATGGTTTGGTATTGCAATAACCATTTAGCAAATGCAAAACGAATTACAGACAATGCAATTTTCATATCTCAGTTAGTTTCATTAAATCCAAACAACCTTCCATTATTCACGAATTTGAAAGGTCGCTTACTGCGATGATACACAGGATTTGTCCTTAATGGATAAACGCATTTCAACATTGTAATAAGAAATATTTCGATTGGTTCAAGACTTAATAAATGCTTAACTGGTCACGCAAGTTATTCGAGCCTCTATATTATCTGTGGATTCTAAATTAATCTAAACTACGCCCATTTTGTCTGTCTTAAGACCCTTTTTGTCTATTGAGAGAAGGTAATGTTCTCTTTGAAAGAATCCATGGTTTTTTCCCAGAATATGAAACTGTCTAAGGGTTTATGTATAGTGGGTGGTTTTTAAACCAGAATACCCTAAAAGCACTCACTCATTTCTTATGCAAAAGTCAAGTTATTTACTAAGAAAATCTTTCTTGTACATGAGCTGCATGACGAGGCAAATAAATTACGTATTCCATCTCTCTTCTACCATGATTATATTACCAGCTGCGCCACAATTTGTACTCATAACTTAATCTACTTGAAGAAATAAATAATAAATATTTAGATGGACATTAATAACCACTTCAAATAATTAAGACTTAATTAAAACAAATTAAGAAAAGTTTACTATTGATGAATTCAAAAATTCTTGGTTAGTAATAGTACGATGGCTAACATTCATAACAAGGTGCAAATATCATGAAATATCTGGTCTGTTTGTTCTATCATTTATTGAACTTAAAAATCCTAAGAATTGTCTTAATTTCTTAAAACACATTTAATTAATATTTTTAAATACATTACTTGTAATCTGTTTTAATATTTTATTTTTCAGCAAAAAAGTTAAGTATAAATGCCCCCTGCTGGAGGATTTATCTTGTTTCGGGTATCTTAATTTAATTATTTTTTTTTCAATACATTTTTCACGTTCTTCAGAAATGTTTCAGTCCCTTAAGATTTAATTGATGTTTGCAAAAACATCAACAGAAGGTGTTAGTTGTGGAAGCAGCAAACTGCTACGAGCGCCCCCAAGTGGTATAATCAATAACACCATGTTTAGGGCTATCAAAATATTTATATACCGATAACAAAAGATTTGTGAAAGTTATAAATATGCTCTCATTGTCTTCCATCGACCCGATATTATCTTAAGCGTCATTAATCCGTGGTAATCTCCACAAATCTTGGCACGCGCAGGTGAACAGTATTGTTTTCTATTTTTACATGCGCAACCAATGGCCACTCGAAGCAGAGACGCCAGAACGCAGTTACAGCTGCGATTACGTTTAGGTAATATCAAGTTGTTCGGTATGGATCTGCGTATCCCATAGCAACAGCTTCCAGCAGGAATGATATTGAAACTCTTCATCTTCCTCTACCTCTTCCTTTTCCAGGTGGACGCTGCGTTGTTCTACTGACACCGATACGACAATTCTTTCCATTACCGGAGCTTGTTGGGGGATACCGTGGTTACACTTATTTATTGATCGACCTCCACACACCATCACCTCGCTCAACCCACTGCCGCATCACTACCTTTCCACGTGATCCCGAGCATCCGTGAGATGGCGGCTGGGACAGCCAGCCTAGCAGCAGCAGTCAGCTGGCGACCGCTCCAACTGCCTGTAGTGTTGTCCCGCCGCTTGCATGACGATGTAAGCGGAGCACACCTTGCCCGAGCACCACCACTTTTCGTCGTCTCCCCATGACCCTGATTTCGTGTGATCCTCGTCTGGTGTCTCGCGGTCCGTGCCTGGGGATTATGGAGCAGTACTCCCAGGTGGACCCGGGGAGTTCGTTACCACTGACCAACTTGGATACTGTGATCCCACTGCCTTCGAACTCCTCCGAACAACCGGAGCGACAATGGCGACGAAAACGTCAACCCCCTTGTTCTAGTTCAGCTAAAAGCCGAAAGTGCAGAGATCAAACGTTGATTCATTCCTTATTGCAGAGACTTCCGATGAAAGACTTTGCGGCCGAAGTGCGGGCATCTATGGACGTGGACCAGTTCCTTAATCAAGCAGTGCTGCTTCTGGATGTTCAAGAGACCTCGGTGGAGGGTATTGTGGATAAGATGTTACATAAGGTAAGTCATTTGCATTTTTTTCTCTTCTTCAGGTGTTCTACATCCCTGTCGTGTTTTACCACAATGAAGCAGCCGAGTTTTTAGAAAATTTCGACTAGTTTTTTTTTTTGTTTAATTTTTTACAAAAGCAATTGAAGAATAGTTTTATTTTTTTAAATTTTTTTTGTTAAAAATTTGAATTTATTTGCAGATGAAAATTATAAAAATCTGTGCTCAGAGTTTAAAAAGAAATTTAACCAGTTTAAATTCTAGAAATATGAACTAGAAACATTTATAGAATCACAAAATCAAAAACAATTTTACTTTCTAAGAATTTTATTACACTATAGAATACTGAAAAATATTAATTATGACAAAATCTAATTATCTTTGTGCATTTAAATAAATTATAAAATTTTCTATATAATAAGTAAAAATTAGAAAAATCTGTGCTTAGCTTTTAAAAAGAAAAATAACAATTTTAAATTCTAGAAATACGAACTTGAAACATTGTTTTAATGTATTGAACGATCACAAAATCAAAAAAACGTTACTTTCTAAATATTTTATTACACTAGAATACTGAAAAATATTAATTATGACAAAATCTAATTATATCTTTGTGCATTTAAATAAATTATAAAATTTTCTACAAAATAAAAATCTGTATTTGGCTTTAAAAAGAAAAATAACAATTTTAAATTCTAGAAATACGAAAAAAAAATTTTTTTTAATGTATTGAGCAATCACAAAATCAAGAAAAGTTGCTTTCTAAGAATATTATGAAAAAAAAATCTAATTATATATTTGTGCATTTAAATAAATTATAATTTTCTACAAAATAAAAATCTGTGTTTAGCTTTAAAAATAAAAATAACAATTTTAAATTCTAGAAATACGAAAAAAAAATTTTTTTTAATGTATTGAGCAATCACAAAATCAAGAAAAGTTGCTTTCTAAGAATATTATGAAAAAAAAATCTAATTATATATTTGTGCATTTAAATAAATTATAATTTTCTACAAAATAAAAATCTGTGTTTAGCTTTAAAAATAAAAATAACAATTTTAAATTCTAGAAATACGAAAAAAAAATTATTTTAATGTAAATCAAGAAAAGTTACTTTCTAAGAATATTATGAAAAAAAATCTAATTATATCTTTGTGCATTTAAATAAATTATAAATTGTTCTACATGATAAAAATCTGTGCTTGGCTTTAAAAAAAATGTAACAATTTTAAATTATACAAATAGGAACTGGAAACATTATTTTAATGTATTGAACGATCACAAAATCAAAAAAACGTTACTTTCTAAGAATTTTATTACACTATAGAATACTGAAAAATATTAATTATAACAAAATCTAATCATCTTTGTGCATTTAAATAAATTATATATCTTTGTGCATTTAAATAAATTATAAAGTTTTCTGCATAATAAAAATCTGTGCTTAGCTTTAAAAAGAAATGTAATAATTTTAAATTCTAGAATACGAACAAGAAACATTATTTTAATGTATTGAATGATCACAAAATCAAAAAAACGTTACTTTCTAAAAGTTTTATTACACTATACAAAACAGAAAAATTATGACACAATCAAATTATATCTTTGTGCCTTTAAATAAATTATAAAATTTTCTATATAATAATTTTGTATTTGTTATTTAGTTTAAAAATTTAAAGAGTGTGTTTTAAAAGATAAGTATTTTTTTTATTTTTAGATAGATATAAATACACCTCTGAATAGAATTGATAAATAATTCGAATCAAAATTAGAATCAATTTTAATATTTTTGCTAGATGATTTGCATTTCCGGTCGTAATCAACACAGCAGAATTGTCAGTTTGAACATTTTATAGCAATTGTAATAAAATAAATAAAATTTAATCTTTCTAAACTCCTTCACATACTTTTATTTTGGATATTAATAATGGGAAATTTGAAATGCATTGTTAAATATTTATTGTATTTATATTAAATAAATAAAATTCAAAATAATTGATTAACTTTTTGTTATCCAACAATTTTAATCTTAATAATTGTAGAGTTGAACATCTAGATGATATATATATATTTTTTTTTTTTTTCTGTAAAGAGCTTAGACAGGTGAAAACTCCTTCAAATTCAGTGTTTTTTTTTAAATTTTGAAAAAAAAAAAATGAAAAACGAAAATGAAACATTTTGGAAATTACTGAGGCAGAAATTCGATCTTTTGATAGACCCAGAGTAAAAACCTTAGTAATCGCAATCAAAAATCACACATTGATTTGCATGATTTAGAGAGGTTTAGGGATTTTTGATTTTATAAGTATTGTCTGTTTATTTTGGCCCCTGTAAAACTAATCAGTAATCTAGAATTCACAGAAAGCTGATAGCCAAAGCGTTGTTTGAAGAGTCTAAAATCGGGACTTTGCAGGGGCCGGTGCAGAGTACCAACATCAAACAAATTTGGATAACCCTGAGAAAACAGAAAATCCAGCACAGAACACGCGCAATTTACAGACATACACTGGTGTGCAAAACTTAAGGACCAACACTATTTCTAAAGGTTACAACCACAAAATCTTTACTTAAGATACTCTACTGATGAGAGTAGATTCAGTCTCAGCAGAGATTCTGGACGTCAGGTAATCTGGCGAGAGGTTGGCACACGGGGTCACCCCGCAAACATCACTGAAAGGGATCGATATGGCGATCGAGATGTTCTCGTCTAGGAAGGCGTTATCTTGGATGGACGTACACAACTCCACATACTGGAAGGCGGTACTGTAACCGGTGCACGCTACTGTACTGAGGTAATCTTTCCCCATGTGCGTCTGTTCCGAGGTTCCATTGGCCCCGAGTTCGTGCTTATGAATGATAACGCCACACCCCATCGCACTGCAGCTGTTGATATGCTTTTGGAAAGTGAGGATATTGTTCGTATGGATTGGCCTGCCTGTTCCATCGATCTAAATCCCATCGATCATTTGAATGAAGTCCCTCTGTACTGTTTTGTTTCCGTTGTTGTGTCGGTGTTGTTTCCTTCATCATTTCTGTAGCTCACGAGGTTCCTTTGGTATGCTTTTCCCATATCCAGGCCACTCCTACGAGTAGCTACCGGTGAAAAACTGACTGGTCCTTAAATTTTGCACACCAGTGTATTATATATAGCTCAATCCGGCTTAAGTTGCTGATGCGCCTAAAAGCCAACAACAATCAAACCAAACTGACAACCTCCAATGTTTATCTTAGTAGAGGGCTTATGGTATTTGAATCTACCACTTCTGTTTTAATCCTACATGAATGGCTATTATATATAGTTGAAGTTAAAACAAGGTAGTTATATGGAATTCTATAAATTGTGAACAGGGCAGGGTCACTTTGCTGAGAGGGATTATCCCTTGTGTACCCCTGATGATACTATTGAGTTATGCACTTTTGTAGGTCCATTCTGATAATTCTTAGTTTCTTGTTCATACTTGTTATTGCTATGATAGTGATTTTAACAACATCATCCTGTTTAGCGGTCACGTTGAGCTAAAACTACAGTATACTCAAACGCGTGTACTACCATTGAAGAGTGTTCAAACATTTGAGTTCACCTTGGGTCAACCTCACGTGACTGTTAAATACAGTGATGCTCTCTCTCTCTCGTAGACTGCCCTGATAATTCTAAAACACTCCATTTCACCTAGAAAACTGATATTTTTCGAGGACTGTAAAATTAAATACATGAATTATAATTATAAAATTAATTACTAAATTTAATCAACTAATTTTAATATTAATTAGATTACAAAAATAAATATTAAATTCTGTGTAGTTAGGAGAATACCCTTTCCCCTATACATTCCCAACGAGTTGGAGTGGTATTGCACTACCTTTAAACAAATGATATTTCAAAGGGGTTAACTGCCGTTTATTTAAAGGGCGAAGCGGTGGTTAAGTGGTGGTTTAAAATAGGGCAAAACCAGGGGAAACTCATGAAAGTAAAGTTGATTTTGTGGTATTTTTTTTCATGGATTTTAATAACGAATGATCATGATTTTTCTGTACTGCTTCCGTCTCAACCGTACTGCTTGCTATTTTTAGCTGAGCTGCGTAATTTAACATCAAACCAAGCAACATCACATAGCAACTGCGCATGGGACCTTGGGGGGAGGTCAAGTTTATGCCTGTTCAGTGACGCCTACATAACAGTGGACGTGAGACGCGAGGAACAGTTTGCTGCTCTCAAATTTTGTTTCTGTCTCAAGAAAACATGTTAAAAGAGTCTTATGGTGAATCTAGGCTAGCACAGCTCGCAGATGGTTTAAATCTTTAAAGATGGACGTGATTCAATCACAAAAATCGGCAGTCCTGGAGCTCCAACTATTGCTGTCACCACAGAAACCATAAACGCTGCTTCTGTAATGGTGAGAGAACATCGTGGTATAATATTAGAGAATCTCTTCTTTTGACATTACCAGCGTGTTGTACCACGTCACACTTGCACACAGGTCGGTGGATGCTGCATTAGAATTAGTAGAGGCATATGATGCAAGAAAGAAAGATTATGCAGCATCAGCCAAAAAAAAAAAAAAAAAAAAAAAAAACTTCCTCTTCACCCCTCTGTTCGTTCGAAATACCTGTAGAGCTCAGCCTTAAACTTATTTAGGCTGTTAACTTCCACGACAAGGGATGGAAGTCTATTCCACCAACCAACCACCGGCTGGCTAAAGGCAAATTTCCTCACGTCTATCCTACATCTGTCTTTCCTCAATTTGAATTTATGCCCCCCTCAGATGATTATTCTGAGCAAGAGGAAGAATTCCATCAGCATTGAGCATGCTCAAACCATTCAAGACTTTATACATCTCAATCAGATCACCTTGCAGGTGCCTAGTCTCCAGACACTGTAATCTGCAAAACTTAAGCCTTTCTTCGTAAGAGCACCCCTTTGTTCCATTCACTAATCTTGTTGCCCTTCTCTGTACTCGTTCCAGCAGCTCTATATCCTTCTTGAAATGAGGCCTCCAGGCCTGTATACAGTACTCTAGGTGTGGTCTGACCATTGCCTTATACAAGGGAATAATCACCTCCTTATCCCTGCTAGAAAAATTCCTGTATATCATCGACAATACACCATGAGCTACTCTTGCAGCCCGTCTGCACTGCTCAGAGAATTTCATATCTGCCTGCACAATTACCCCCAGGTCCTTTTCATTCTCTACCACTGTCAGTGTAGTACACAGAGTTGATACGTTGCTCTGGGGTTACTGTTTCCCATATGTAGTACTTTACATTTGTCAATGTTGAACTTCATTTGCCACCTCTCAGCCTATCTGCTCAACCTTTCCAGATCCTGTTGCAGCAGCATAGCGTCAGTAACGTCCTTAACAACCCTGCCAACCTTTGTATCGTCTGCAAACTTTGACATTAAGCTTGATATACCATCATCAATGTCATTTATAAATACAGAAAACAATAATGGACCAAATACTGAACCCTGAGGGACTCCACTAATAACATTAGTCCACGATGAGCAGTGTCCATTGATTACCACTCTCTGTCTTCTCCCCCTCAACCACCCCTTTATCCATAGCAGCAATTTGCCTCCAATGTCACACTGCTCCAATTTGTGTAGCAGTCTTCCATGTGCAACAGTATCAAAAGCCTTTCTAAGATCCAAGTATATAATATCAAAGCTATTCCCTGCATCCAGTTCTTTTGTGACTGCATCATAGTATCCAATCAAATTGGTCAGGCAAGACTTCCCCTTAACAAAACCATGCTGTGTCTGAGCTATAACTGAAGTCTTGTCTAAATGATCCTGCAGTGCTTCTTTAACCAGTGCCTCCATTAATTTTCCTGGAACAGAAGTTAAACTCACAGGTCTATAATTACTTGTGTCAGCCTTTGAACCTCCTTTGTGAATTGGGGTCACATTTGCACATTTCCAGTCTATGGGTACCTCCCCCGAGTCCAAGGAAGCTCTCATAATTATGGCTAAGGGTTTGCTTACTTCCTTTGCTGCCTCCTTTAATATAACTGGATAGATCCCATCCACCCCAGGTGCCTTTCTTGTATTTATCTTCAACAATTTCTCTTCCACTTTCCTCTCAGTTATTACAAGATTATCTGGCTTACTGCCAGAGTTGAATACATCTCTGGCATTCCCCCTCACTGAATAACTCCTCATGTGTGAATGTTGATGCAAAATATTCATTTAGTTTGTTAGCTACCTGAGCAGGATCATCAACAGTTGACCCATCGATCTCAAGTGGACCAATCTGATTCATCCCCTTCCTTCTAGAGTTTACATAAGTAAAGAACTCTTTGCTGTTTTTCTTCGCATCCCTTGCCAAGGATCTCTCGTAATCTGCCTTCGCCTGCCTAACCTCCTTTGTAACTTGGTTACAGATCAACTTGTATCTATCATAGGCGTCCGTGTCACGTGTTAATTTGTATGCATCCCATGCATTTTTCTTCTCTGCCATATGCCTCATTAGTTCATCTGACATCCATTTTGGCCTAAACCTTGAACAATATTTCTTAGTTGGTATGTAAAGCCTAGTAGCTTCCAAGATAAGTTCTTTGAATGCTTCCCATTTTGCATTTGCTGTTAGTAACATCATCAGTTGGTCCCACTGTATAGAATTTAAATACTGTCTCAGTCCATCGTAGTCGCCTTTACGAAAGCAATAACCCTTCCCCTTAGCCCTAATGGTAGTTACCTCTTTGAGTAAATCCCACTTCAGCACACTGTGATCACTGCCACCTACTGGTTCGTTTATCTGCAGATTCTTAATGCATGAAGAATCACTACTGATAATCAAATCAAGAGTATTACTCCCTCTAGTTGCCTCCCGAGCATGCTGATGTAGAAAACAATCATCGAATAAATCCACAAAAGCCTTGCTAGTGTGTGAGTGACCAACCCACAAATTCCAGTCAATATCCCTGAAATTAAAATCCCCTGCATCACGACAATGCGAAACCTCATACTGTCATCGAGTACTTAGCCAGGATTATTGTCAAATATGTTGCTCATCCCCCTCTACATCTCTGATCTGGCATGTGGGCCTACCCTCGATTAATTAGGTTCACCTAATAAAGTGGCCACTGTGTATATAACCGTTCTCCTCACCGGGTGGAAGAGACCCGAATTTGAATCCCATCAATGACGCCAGGAATTTTTATCTATCTTTTTCACAACGTGGCTGAGTTAGTTGCACTCAGACGAGGGTAGAATGGTGGTTTTTTTCTCCCGGAAACTCGTTTTTTTCAGACCAGCAAATCGACCAGAATTGGGAAAATTGAGAAGAAATTTTTGAAGCGTAAAAGACGCCTGGGTGGATGGAATCTATCCAATTATAATAAATGAGGCAGCAAAGGAAGTAAGCAAACTTTTAGCCATAATTACGATATCCTCTTTGGATTTAGGAGAATTCCCTATGAATTTGAGATGAGCAAATGTATCTCCAACTCACAAAGGGGAATTAAAGGGCGATATGAGCAATTAGACCTTAGTTTGACTTCTGTTCCAGGGAAAATAATGGCGTCGTCACTGGTTAAAGAAGTAATGCAGGATCTTCTGGAGAGGGTCGCGCATATTCTGCACCACAGCACTGATTTGTTATAGGGGCGAACTTGTGTGACCAATGAGAATGTGGACTGGATGCCAAATGATTTTGATATCATCTATTTTAGATTGGATACTGTTGCACATAAAAGTCCGCTATACAAATTGGAGAAACGTGGAATTGAGGGCAAGTTGCTACTAGGGTTAAAGGGATCGTTGAGTGTGAGACGACAGAGTGGTTATCATTGGGCACTGCGATTCTTGGACTAATGTCATTAGTCGAGCCCTCCAGCCTTCAGTCCTGGGCCCATTCTTCTTTTCTTTGTTTATGATAATGATGAAGGCTTATTAAGCCTAATGTCTACATTTGTTGATGATACAAAGATTGGTAGTGTGGTTAATGACGATATTGAAGCACTGCTACTGCAACATAATCTAGAAGAAAATAGGCAGATGGTTTGAGAAATGGCAATTGAAGTTTAACATTGACAATTCACATTAACGTACCAGCTGTGTGGTACTACACTCAGGTTGGTGGCAAATGACAAAGACGTGGAAGAAATTCTGCAGTCAGATATGAAGTTCTCCAAGCAATGCAGGCAAGCTGCAAGGACAGCTCATGGGGTTTTGTCAATGATATATAAGAATTTTTCTAGAGGGATAAAAAGGTGAGACGTTCAAATACCGTTGTACAAGGCAATAGTAGGCCACACCTTAGGTACTGCATATAGGGCTGAAGGCCTCATTTTAGGAGATTGTGGATCTGTTGGACCGGGTGCAGAGAAGAGGAACGAGATTGGTCACACCAAGAAAGGCTAGCTTTAATTATGAGAATTGCAGTGTCTGGAAACTAGGCACCTGAGAAGTGATCCGATTGAGATGCTGAATCATTTGAATAAGCTGAATGTTGATGTCATTCTTCCTCTTGCTTAGACAACACACAGGAGGGAGCATAAACTGATGAAGGGTGTGCTTTAGCCATCGGATAGTTCACTGTTGGAACAAAATTCCATCTGTTGTGGAAGTGAGTAGTTTGCATAAATTCAAGGGAGAAGTAGGCGGACTACCTGGAGGAGATGGACAAGTGATGTGGGAAGGGTTTTTTTGGATGATGTTGTATATGCTTGCTTTCATAAATCAATCTTTGCCCTCAGCTCCTTTAAAGTGATGTCAAACTGGTCATCAGCTCACGCAAGCGCTGTATAACCAGACACATAGCTGTAATTTATTCTTGTAAATAAATTACGTTTGTGCTATTTTACAAATTTACTGAATAACAGATTAGCACTAAAAGAGAGAAATTCGAGGTTATAATGTAGTAAAGTTATGGCCTCAGAAATTATAAAGGGTTTACAAGAGTTTCTTGTGCTTTCATCTCTTTTGTTTCACCATCAGAATATAAACTGCACAGAAAAACTTGCTTTTGCAACGAGCTGCTCAGGTGTTGCACTATTTTCACAGAGAGAGACTCGCAGAATGGTACATTGGTTATTTATTTAACAGATGAGACTACTATTATATCCTCTTTCAGGACTGTGTTCCCTCATCAAATAGCAGGTGGTTTCTAGCAGTGGCACTCCCAGGATTTACTGTAGAGGAGTTAAAGCAATTCGGGGAATTATTGAACTAAAATCATCATAGACGACTATAAAGCCTTTAATCCCTTATAATCCCCTATCTGGGACCAACACTATTCGCTCTAGTAACAACACGGAGACAAATCAGATTGCTCAGCTGTTTTACAACTTTGGAGATCTGATTTCATATTCTGTGTGGACAGCTCACATCGAACAACTGTTTTGTTTGAGTGTTGCCATCAGAGGTTACCTGCTGTTTAATGAAGTATCAGTTGATCCTGGAAGCAGGCTGTCATGGCACTGTCTAAACTTGTCACAATTGGCCAATTAACCTTTTGGAGAGGCCATCCATTTGAAAGCAGTGCAATATCGGGGCACCTCTTAAAAAAGCAAGTTTGTTTTGAGAAATGAGACCATGCAAATGAAAGCATTTTGATAGCAAACATTTATAAACAGAGATCGCAACCCTCTCCAAAGAGGGTTGCGATCTCTGTTTATAAATGTTTGACCAACCAACCGACCAACTCTTTCAGCCATGGTGAAAGAGTTGGTCGGTCTCACGGACTAAATGAAAATTTCTAGTCCGGTCTAACCTTTCGTCCACGCGGGTAGCTGGAAAAGACCTGAGTTCGAATCCTTCAATGACGTGACGATTTTTTAGGCCTCCTTTAAAACGTTGCTGAGTTAATCGATCAAGCGAGGATAGTTTTTCGTCCAGCAAATCGAAAATAGACCACATGCAATTTATAGCAGTATACAATATGGCCTTAGTCGCCAATGCCCCTAAAACCCTACTACAAACAACAGATCTGAATCATTAGGCAACTGTTTTTCCATCCATATTTTGGTGTTATTATCGCATTAATCGAACCAATATCTGAATATTTGATAATACAAAGTGCCTTACGTGTGAGTGGGATAGTCGGGCGAGGAGTAAGCGCCTGGGATGTCAAGTTCTGGCCAAAGAGGGGCAGTTCTTTCTGTCATATTGGACCAACTTCACACTTCAGGGCTTCATTTTTACCCAGAATGCGATCGATTCTCTGAAGAGATAACGTAACTATTCACTGTGCAAAAATTGTATCTAAATGGTTCATTCCTAAGATTTCCATCATCTACCCTGGCATCCTCCGAATTCTCCAGATCTGAATCGGATTGCCAGTGTCTGGGATATTTTGGAAAGGGCAGTTCGGTTTCCAGTTTCCTACCAACCAGAATACGGCAGCTGACAAATATCCTGATGGAAGAATGGCCAAATCTTGAGCTAGACGTCCTTTGACATCTAATGGAATTTAGGAATTTATGCCACTAGATGTACTTGCTATCTTATTCGGATAAAAGTTAGTCCTTCTAGATATTGTATAAAAGTTTCTAATTTTTTGGCCAGTGAGTTTAATATTGCAGAAAACGTATCAAACAGATTACTTTCGCTGATTATACAAACACAAATTACTTCCCACGACAACACCACCTTAGTAGTTGACTTCAGGGCGAACAACGCTCGGCTCATCAGGCCCAAATTGCCCCGAGGGACACCATTACAGCCAGGTTGAAGGTATAATAAATTATATCAATTTGGTCCTTCTGTTCAGTGTTGTTTTTCACAAATAATCTAAATGGTACAAGAACCACAAGATCACGAACAGTGTTCACTCCCAGAAACAGATGATCGCTCTGTGGAGCCACCCAAATTGGGTATTTATATTTTCCATCGTGGATGCGTATTAACAGTTATTTTCCTTGGCCATCTATTATTCGAAAATTGCTCCTTTGCCCAACTTCCGCAATTTTCTGGATACATTTCCCAAATGATGTAATAATTCATTTCTGCCCCTGGTGTCTTCATCACCATTTGGTAGACTTTCTCCGAGGATATTGATGATAGAGATATTCGCATTGATGTGCATTCCCTTCTGTGTAGTTTGACCTTCAGATAGGGACATTTTCCTTGTGTTGCTATGAGGTCTGGGGATCTTTAAGCAACTGGTATAAGTGCGTTTCCTTTCGAACCTGTTGCCCATTCTTTATTAGAATCTTTACTATTTATTTATTATTTCCAGGAAACGAAAATGACATTGTTATTCTCTTAAATTGAGATCATAATATGCCTGTTCCTTGTATATCGCAAATTTATGATTATATCTCTTCTAGGAAGAATTTTATTTTCTTTAAAACATCGAAAACAATGTGCATTGAGGATAATGTCAGTGATGAATTGCCATGTGATCAACGCTTAGGAATTTACTGATGGGAAAATTATAATTAAACGATTACAATTAAATAACCTAATTAAGACACTATAAATTTATTATTCGTCCAAAACGAATTTGGTCTTTTCATCACAGTTATCTCCAAGGGAAGATTGCAATGCAGATGAAATAAATTCTTCACAGAATCATGATGCGATCCAACCCACTAATGGAATCTATAGACCAAACATGGGACCAGGTAAACGTTGAGACGAAAGTTGGCTGAAAATTAAGCTGGCGCGATCTTTTAAGACAATAGAGACCATCATCACCACCTAATCGATCCTCCTGCCCTAGTTCAGGTGTGGTTTCTTTGGTTGCGAAGGGCAATGTGGACACGATTGCTAGGAGCAAACAAAATTGAACGCTATATATAAGTGGAATTTTGGAAGGCAGATATGTGCCGGAAATTTTAGTGTGGTGGTTGGCTGTCTGCTGTTTTGATCAACCATCCAAGACAAAAATTACATTTTGTTGCAATTCTGAAGATTAATTCGTTTCGGAAAGTGCGCTTGTAGTCTTAGGATTCGGTCCTACCTTGATTAAGTCAACTACCCACAGTATGTGTATTGAAGTTAGAAAGCTAATAGTTACAAAGTCAATAATGGTACAGTACTTTGTCTTAACATGGTGTGGTTGATCTGAGACATGAGCAGTCAGAATTGTGCTTTGTGTCCGTCTGTGGCTTTGATAGGGTGAAAGCCGTTTCATACAAGGAAGGTAGAAACATTGCCATTATCTTGAAATTCAAAAATAACAAATGGTCTTTCTTTCCCAGATTTCAGATCATTAGCCCCAAATCTCCCGAGATAAAAGGTTGGCTCTTACGCAGAGTGGCAGCTATTTGGGGCCGTTTTTACTCCTCTGACATCTGAAGTTTAGTAACTGCATCTTAAGATTTTCTTCAATTTGAAGTCTTCTTTTGTTCCTCATCCACCATATTAAATATTTGATCTCTGATGTAGTGAAACGATGGTACTTTAACATAGCTCTTAATGGTTGGGGAAACTGACAGTAAATGGACTGTCTCTAAGGGAATAGTCCATTCCCTTAATCCAGTCCATTTCTCTTGATAGTCTGGATTTACATACTATTAAGAGAACTGGAAAAGCATCAAGAACTCTTTCCACTACAGACAGTTCATTTACTAGCAGTAATGGACTGTCTCCAGGGGAAAGAATTCTTGATGCTTTTCCAGATTTCTTTTGATAGTCTGTAAACCCAGAACTGGTGGCGAAGAGTCCACAGTTCCTGCAAAGACTTCTCAAACCTTCTCCTTAAATTTAGAAATCATTTACTGGGACGAGAGCCATGCATCACCATCCAGATCTTCCACTTCATGACGTGCACCTTGTAAGTATTTAGAAAACAGTTATTAACCAGGATATTGAGAGATATCACCTGCGGATTAAACTTGCTGACCACTAGACCTTCGTTCACACGTTTATAGACGTGTTATCCCCTTAAAATCCATTTTCACTCCCTTTTCTGCTGAGTGATGAGCAATGTGATTAGCCATTGCCAGTCGTGTACATCTTTGTACAAAGAAATGATCGCTCCACTCTATGAATGCTTGTATTGGACTCTGACTTCTGAAGCTACTGCAGGCCACTTCGTGTTGCCTGTTATCTCTAGAAGAGAGTAATCATTTTATAGTTTTAACTGGCTGCGCATGTGCTGATGAGATTCCTGATCCAATTCACTTGAACTACAGGAGATTGTCTGTAGGGTACTCCAATCATGGTTGTAACTGTGTCCATAAGAGCTATTCTGGCTAAATGAGCTGACACCAATGGGCTTCTTGAGATGCTCCAAAAACCGTTGTTGCCCTAAGTACATTAGTGCCTTAATAATAATTTTGGTAATAATAAATTTTAACATGTCCTAAGTTGATGTATTAGAAACCTCCAATGCAAACTGTTTGTTTATCTGAACCGGAAGAGTAATAAATTGACAAAACAGACTATTGGAAAACATAAGATGTTGACTTTTATTACGCAATATTCTAATTAAAAGGCCAAGATGCAATTCCTCTGTTTCTCTATCCTCACGAATCATGTCTTCCAAACCAAGGGTTTTATTTTACTGCATCTTAAGAACAAATAGAAGGATTTCCACAACTGAAGATTAACTACGTGCTACGAATGAACATCAGTCAGCTTCTGCTTGCCCATTCTTCTGTTGCTCAAGACGCAACGGGCCTCAGAAATGGGCACTCTAATTGGACTAATGCTGTACGTTTGCAGAGTGACATTAAGCGGAGGAAATGCAATTTGACTTCTCTGGAGGAGCGCAGGGATTTTAAAGCGTCACAGATTAGTTGTGGAAAACAAAGCTAAATTGTGCAGCGATTTCACTTCAAGGCCATTCGTTTACTTCAACAGCAACGTCGAAAAATATTCAATAACACTCCAACTTATTATTGTTTTATAATAATAATAAATTGTATGAAAGGTCCATCCTTATGGCATATATTACTCATCTGGGATTATGAAAATAATGACATTTTGTAATAATTCTGTAAGACGCACGAGCAATTTTTTAGCTCCATTTCCCGTCTCCTTTGAAGCGAAAAAAAAAAAAACCTCAAAATAATCAGTTAAATGATTATTTTAAAAACACAATTTAATACAATACAACTATTATTTTATAATAATAGTTTTAATAATAATTTAACTGATTGATTATTGTTTCGGCTCGTTGTATTAGTCATTTAATAACGTGCGCAAAATGTTATGTTCCATTTCCGGTCTCCTTTTAAGCAAAAAAAAAAAAAAAAAAAAAACTCATTTCCAAATATTAGCATTAGTAGAGGCATATGATGCAAGAAAGAAAGATTACACAGCATCAGCAAAAAAAAAAAAAAAAAACACTTTCACTTCACCCCCCGTTTGTTCGAAATACCTGTCCAGCTGACCCTTAAATTTATTTAGGCTATCAGCTTCCACAACAAGGGATGGAAGTCTGTTCCACCAACCAACCACCCGCTGGCTAAAGGCAAATTTCTGCACATCTATCCTACATCTGTCTTTCCTCAATTTGAATTTATGCCCTCTCAGGTGATTATTCTGAGCTAGAGGAAGAATCCCATCAGCATTGAGCATGCCCAAACCATTCAAAGCTTTATACACCTCAATCAGATCATCACGCCGGTGTCTAATCTCCAGACACTGTAATTTGCAAAACTTAAGCCTTTCTTCGTAAGAGCAGCCCTTTGTTCCATTCACTAATCTTGTTGCCCTTCTCTGTACTCGTTCCAGCAGCTCTACATCCTTCTTGAAATGAGGCCTCCAGACCTGTATACAGTACTCTAGATGCAGCCTGACCATTGCCTTATACAAGGGAATAATCACCTCCCTATCCCTGCTAGAAAAATTCCTGTATATCATTGACAAGACACCATGAGCTACTCTTGCAGCCCATCTGCACTGCTCAGAGAACTTCATATCTGCCTGCACAATTACCCCCAGGTCCTTTTCATTCTCTACCACTGTCAGTGTAGTACCACAGAGTTGATACGTTGCTCTGGGGGTTACTGTTTCCCATATGTAGTATTTTACATTTGTCAATGTTAAACTTCATTTGCCACCTCTCAGCCCATCTGCTCAACCTTTCCAGATCCTGCTGCAGCAGCAGTATAGCATCAATAGTGTCCTTAACAACCCTGCCAACCTTCGTATCGTCTGCAAACTTGGACATTAAGCTTGATATACCATCATCAGTATCATTTATAAATACAGAAAACAATAATGGACCCAATACTGAACCCTGAGGGACTCCACTAATAAAATTAGTCCACGATGAGTAGTGTCCATTGATTACCACTCCCTTCTGTCTTCTCCCCCTTAACCATCACTTTATCCATAGCAGCAATTTGCTGCTATGGATTTGCTCCAATGTCACACTGCTCCAATTTGTGCAGCAGTCTTCCATGTGCAACAGTATCAAAGGCCTTTCTAAGATCCAAGTATATAACATCAAAGTTATTCCCTGCATCCAGTTCTTTTGTGACTACATCATAGTATCAATCAAATTGGTCAGGCAAGACTTCCCCTTAACAAAACCATGCTGTGTCTGAGCTATAACTGAAGTTTTGTCTAAATGATCCTGCAGTGCTTCTTTAACCAGTGCCTCCATTAATTTTCCAGGAACAGAAGTTAAGCTCACAGGTCTATAATTACTTGTGTCGCCCTTTGATCCTCCTTTGTGAGTTGGTGTCACATTTGCCCATCTCGAGTCCATGGGTACTTTCCCTGAGTCCAAGGAAGCTCTCATAATTATGGCTAAGGGTTTGCTTACTTCCTTTGCTGCCTCCTTTAATATAACTGGATAGATCCCATCCACCCCGGGTTCCTTTCTTGTGTTTATCTTCAACAATTTCTCCTCCACTTTACTCTGTTATTACAAGATTCTCTAGCTTACTGCCAGAGTTGAATACACCTCTGGCATTCCCCTTTCTGAATAACTCCTCATGTGTGAATGTCGATGCAAAATATTCATTTAGTTTGTTAGCTACCTAAGCAGGATCATCAACAGTTGACCCATCGATATCAAGTGGACCAATCTGATTCATCCCCTTCCTTCTAGAGTTTACATAAGTAAAGAATTCTTTGCTGTTTTTCTTTGCATCCCTTGCCAAGAATCTCTCGTAATCTGCCTTCGCCTGCCTAACCTCCTTTGTAACTTGGTTACAGATCAACTTATATCTATCATAGGCTTCTGTGTCACGTGTTAATTTGTATGTATGCCATGCATTTTTCTTCTCTGCCATATGCCTCATCAGTTCATCTGACATCCATTTTGCCCTAAACCTTGAACAATATTTCTTAGTTGGTATGTAAAGCCTAGTAGCTTCCAAGATAAGTTCTTTGAATGCTTCCCATTTTGAATTTGCTGTTGGTAACATCATCAGTTGGTCCCACTGTATAGAATTTAAATACTGTCTCAGTCCATCGTAGTCGCCTTTACGGAAGCAATAACCCTTCCCTTAACCCCTAATGGTAGTTACCTCTTTGAGTAAATCCCACTTCAGCACACTGTGATCACTGCCACCTAGTGGTTCATTTATCTGCAGATTCTTAATGCATGAAGAATCACTGGTGATAATCAAATCAAGAGTATTACTCCCTCTAGTTGCCTCCCGAACATGCTGATGTAGAAAGCAATCATCCAATAAATCCACAAAAGCCCTGCTAGCGTGTGAGTAACCAGCCCCCAAATTCCAGTCAATATCTGGGAAATTAAAATCTCCCATTATAAGACTCTCTGATTTACTGGCCCATTCTATTTCCCTGTACAGTTCCTTATTATACTCATCAGAGTCATTAGGCCTATAGCACACTCCTACTCTCAATTTTGATCTCCCATTGCTTATGTCACACCAAACTGACTGAACACTGCACTGTCCAGCGATGTCGACTGACTTCACTTCCTTGGATTTTATGTGTTTCTTAACTAATAGCAGAACCCCTCCCCCCATTCCTATCCTGTCTATCCTTTTTGTGGACGTTGTACTCCCCAAATTCCAGTTCTGAATTCCTTATATCTGTGTGACACCACGTCTCTGACATCCCAACAATATCTGCCTTTGATGTTTTGACCAACACCTCAAATTCATCAAATTTATTTACTAAACTCCTAGCATTGGTGTACACGCAAGTATACATGAACCTGCTCTTCCTCTTAGCCACCCTAACACAACCCATGTGTTTACTTGTACCCCAATGATTCCCAGCAGTCTCTGAAATACCATGCATCTTGTTTTCCAGGCTTCTGCTCATTCCAATAGAAGCAGTGGAAGAATCACTTTCACCTCTGCCAGTGGCTACTGTTAATCTATTAGTCCGTGTATCCCCCCCAGCTAGCAGTTTTCCGACCCACCTAACACTGCCTCGATAGCATCAGCAAATATTATTGCACCCTTTCTATTTAAGTGTATCCCATCCCTGTAGAAGCAGTCTCTCTTGTTAACAAGTACAGGCCAAGCTGAAATAAATTCTATCCCTTGAGCCTTGCACAATCTTTCCAGGGCCGAATTGATCGGCAAGGCTCTCATCTTATACTCCCTCCTATCGTGTCTGGGCAGATGCAGAGACTGCCAAATGCAACCCTAATTCACGGCTTTTGTTCAACAGTGACCTGTACTTGTTAAGTAATTCTGCCGGTCTCCTACTCTTAATATTATTAGTGCCAACGTGTACAACTATCACCTTTTGTGCCCTTAAAAGATAATATCTGCTCTGCAACGTCATCAACCTTTGCCCCTGGCAGACATACCCTGGACCTGTTCCACCTATCTTTTTTACAAAGGATGTTTCCCTGACAATAGAGTCACCAACAACTACTAGTTCCTGTGGGATCAGCGCATTCTGCCTTGGGGGTTGCCGCTGTGTTGCGTGACGAACAAGTGCAAGCTCTGGCGTTGATGTGGGCAGCTGAGAGCTTGGTGGGCCCCTCAATTCAGATCCTTCGAGGGTATCCACCCTGGCCTTCAAGCTCTCATATAGGCCCATAACAATCAGTTAAATGATTATTACAACTATAATTATGAAATACTAAGAGTATAGTAATAATAATAATAATTATTATTATTTCTGCTTGTTTTAATAATTATTTAACTGATTATTGTATTGCGAAATGAGGTTTTTTTGCTTAGGACACCGGAAATGAAGGGTAAAATTCGCGCATGCGTCTTACAATATTATTGTGTCATTGTTTTCATAATCCGGAATGAGTAACATATTTTATAAGAATTGACTTTTCATAAAAAAAAATAGTTTTATTTATAATGATGAAATAATTATAAAGTTAGAAGACATTATTTATATAAAGTCGTAAAAAAATTCTAAATTTTAATTGATTTCTTAAATATAAAATTAACATCCATAATTATAATTTATTCACTTCCTCAAGATATTTTATCCACTTCCGCTTTCATATCCTCTTTTGTAGTTCCGGTTTGTGTTTACTTCCGTTTTCTTAAATTACAATTTAATTTGAGAAAAAGAAATGTTCGGTTTAAACTCTACTGCTTATATTTTTGCATTTAAAATTAATATACAAATATATATTTATCCAGCATAACAAAATTGGCAGGGATCAAAGAAAAGATTTAAAAAATAATATATTTAAGATGTTTGTTGACTTAAAGGCAATATTTCTTTACCTCTATTCTAACAGTCCTCTACATAATCAAATTCCTAAATAACTGATTCCAGCCGCAATGTTTGAATTGCGTGACTCCACTCGAATTGAATACAAAACTGAAAACATCCACCAAAAATGGCAGTTCTCTTTCTGATAGAATGAAGATTTAGACTTCTAATTAAACTGTCCCATCTTTTCAATTCTTATGGAGGTTGTGTAGCAAATAAATGCACGAGACTCGTCTTAACTGAAACCCAATGTCTTATTCTTAAAATTACTTGCATCTGTGCCGTTCTCACGAACTGTTAGGAAATAAAGGAATACAAAATCCACAATTCAAAGTGTCTTGTACACGCTACTCCTACAGATAAGTGTGGACGAAGGAGAGAGAGAGAGATGGAGCATTATTAACACTTTTCTATAGACTTTTAAAGAATTAAGTATAAACCAATCCAAATAGTTTATAAAATTTAAGCGAATATTTTCATATGAAGGCATAAACCAAAATCAGTATTATTTGTTAGCTTCAGTTTTACATTAAATGTTTAACTACAGCTGTTATCGATTACTGCTCAGTTATTTTACTTATATATACACACTGGCCAAAAAAATGTGAACCTTTGCATTGTAAGAGTCACAAAAGTAAAGGAGTAATTGAACAGGTGGAGTCATATACTTATCTGGGACAAGTCATTAGCTGTAATAATGATAAATGGCTGGAAGTCAAGAGAAGAATAAATTTTGGATGGATAGCATTCAGGAAATATAGTCACATACTGAAGAGCAATATCCCAGTTTGTCTGAAACGTAAAATAATGAATCAATGTATACTCCCCACCATGACTTATGGAAGTGAAACTTGGGCACTCACCAAAAGAATGGAAGAGAAGCTAAGAACTACACAGCGAAGAATGGAACGAATTATATTGGGAATCAGACTGTTAGATAAGAAGAGAAACGCCTGGATTAGCCAACAAACTCAAGTAAAGGACATTCTTATCAAAACTAAAGAACTAAAATGGTCTTGGGCTGGACACATAGCTCGAAGATATGATGACAGATGGATTAAGAAAATAACAGAATGGTATCCAAGAAGAAAACCTGGAAGACAACAACGATGGACAGATGAATTTCAAGGGTTCGTGGATTAATTGGATTGTAATTGTACAAAACAGAAGGAACTGAAAAGTTGCTGGAGAATCCCTCATCCTGCACTGGATTTAAAATGGCTGATGATGATGCTGGAGAGAGGTATTTGGCAACGAAGTCCTCCTTGTTCAACTTTGTCGTGGCTATGCGATACGTTGCTGGAATAATGGTTACAATTAGACCAAAACGTACTAAAACACCTTATAGGATCCATGGTACGCTGCACACTTGCTGGTATTTTTTTTTATTTATTTTTTTTTTTTTTTTGGCCATTGTATTTTAATACCACCAGTACGTATTATTTTCCACCAGATGGAATATGCCTGTTTTGGTCGAAGGCAAAGTTTCCTTTCAATTTTTTTTTTTTTTTTTTTAATTTTTAAAATTTTACACCCACTAGACTTACCTTTTGGAACACAAACATCTACTTCACAATCTTATTGGGCTGGGAAATTTTGTTTTGATCTAAAACTTATAAATCACCTACATTCAACATTTCGCGATGAGCATAAATATTGAGAATACAAAGGTTGCGAGAGTGGGAAGAGAAAAGCGCGAGTTCAATCTTGAAATTGGAGAAGACAAAGTAGAAGATGTGATTGAGTATACGTATTCGAAAAGCCTAATGGGTAAAAATGAATTAAGTGGGAGGGGAAGAGGAAAGGTGACGGTAGGTTCAAGTGATTTATTTGAGGATGGGTTAGGTTCAGGAAAGGTGAGGATAGGTTCAACTGGAACTTCGGACTCCAGTTTTGGAATGGCAATTCATGATGACTTCAACATCCGATGCGCAGTTATCGTACGAATTAGTAATACAGATAATTTAAAACTTTTTAATTTAATAAATAATTAATTGGTGTATTTAATTGAAATAAAATTACAAGACGTTATCTAAAAGATTATCATTATTTTTAAACTTTTTAAGATAAAATTTAATTTTAAAGATAAATTATAATTTATTTAAATATTAAGATATTCAGTGGTAAAAATAGTTTTTTATTCGATATATTGATTAATTTCAAGGCAATTATTGAAATTCCACAAAATATTCCAAAATCCAGATTACACACTGGTGTGCAAAATTTGAGGCCCAGTCAGGTTTTCACCCGTAGCTTCTCATAGGAGTGGCCTGGATATGGGAAAAGCATACCAAAGGAACCTTGTGAGGTACAGAAATGAAGGAAACAAAACGAATACAGATACAGAGGGACTTTATTCAAAAATGGCAACATAGCACTGGCTGCCATGATACAGATGCATCACTGCCAAAGATGGAACAAAGGGAAGAAGTGGTCCTCGGTAGGAGATATGGCCACCCCTAATGTCGAAGCACCACCTGCCCATACTTAGAACAATGTTGTTAAGTTCTTGCGGTAACATCGTCCATTCCTCTGTCAGCGCCATCTTCAGCTGGTGAACATTTTCTGGTGGGTGTGGACATGCCGCTAGGCGTCTCCCCAGAGCGTCCTATGTGTTCGATGGGATTTAGATCGGCAGAAACGGGCAGGCCAATCCATACGAACAATGTCCTCACTTTCCAAAAGCATATCAACAGCTGCAGTGAGTGCGATGGGGTGTGGCGTTATCATCCATAAACCTTATGTTTAGACCTTACAGTACCGCCTTCTAGTATCTGGAGTTGTGTTCATTCAAGATAACGCGCACAGACAAGAACACTTTGATTCCTTTCAGTGATATTTGCGGAGTGCTACCGTGTGTCAATCTCTCGCCAGATTAGTTGACGTCCCGAATCGCTGCTGAGACTGAATCTACTCTCATCAGTAAAGAGTACCTTAAGTAAAGATTTTGTAACCTTTAGAAATAGTGTTGGTCCTTAAGTTTTGCACACCAGTGTATTTCAACAATCCTCTTTTACACCTACGTATAATCGTGCCCTTTTGTATATATTACATGTTATTAACTCAGAATAAAAACTGAACCTCCCAAATTCTCAAAGGTTAAAATATCAACCAACTACAATAGCACCATCTGTAGAGTAAATTAGAAAATCAATTTTTATATTGTACACGTATCTTCTGGGAATCAAATTATTATTTTAACAAGAAGTGCTTTGGCACCGCTGATGCAAACATTCATTTGCATATATCAAAACATTCGCATCATAAAGTCAACAACCCAGAGGTTAAATCAACAGGGATGGGTCTAACACAATGAAGGAAAGGAACCCAAGAGACTGTTAGGATGTTACCATAGCGATTTGTATTATTATGGTGTTATCATAGCTGACATGCCAATACAAATATCTTAATAATTTATAAATAGACTCATGGACTGTTTCAATAAAACATTCTGCGATCCTGCAATGTAAACATTAGGGGAAAGTTTCAGCAGAAACGTTGACTATGTTTGAAACGTCTTAAAAATAATCCTGATATGTCAAAGAAGAGGAACTGAGCGATTAATCCATAGACAATCTCCAAAGAATGCGATTTTTGTCGTGATTGACCTGCCACAATTAATGTGACATCATCAGCAAAAGCTATCGTGACAATTTACTTGTGGTCGAACCAACCAGTTCTGTAGCAGCAGATTCCAAATGGAAGGACCCAATACAGAGCCTTGAGAGCAATCTCGCGTAATCTCTCTTTGAAGGTGAAAATGTTTAGACCTTAGAGTCACACATCTCTCAGAAAAATAACTCCTAAACACTCAACACGACACGGTTGAGAAAAAGCTGCCTCTCATCATATTGAGTCGAACTCAACTTCAAAGTGTAGATAAAAGCAAGTTCATATTTTGAATCAGAGTTGAATGTATGTTTGAGAATCCTCGCACGATTTTCCTGGTGTAAAACCATACTGATTATGTGGAATCATGTCATGGCGTTCTAACAATTCTTGTAAATGTATTGCCATTAACCTCTTTAACACTTTCCGCAGATTAGCTAGCCAACAAGGCAAATGGACAATACGACTGAGGCTCAAATAAAGGTTTCCCAGGCTTCCTAATTAGCATCTTGTGTTACCTTCTTTGTACCCGCTCCAGTAGCTCTACATCCTTCCCATTTCAATGGGAATAGTACTTCGTCTTAACACTTAACAGAAGAAACTTGGAAAACCTCACTATAAATACATTCTTAATCACATCTGTTCCTGGACATTTCGCAAAGTTAAGGTTCTTTAACACCCCTGCCAGTTCATCTATTGTAAACGCCATGGTATTGTCCCTCTAGCTACATAACACTGATTTTTTTTTTCTCCGCAATTTGGATTGACTCTGAGTCCAAGATGGGATCGTCATCCGGGAGGGCCTGGTCAATATTGCATCTACCGAATCCTCCCAGCCTCAATAGTCTCAGTAGAATCCTCTTGAATTGTATTAAATTCCTACAAACTTCTCGGTTTATCTCTTGACAACTTATACAAAAAACCTCAGAGATCACTTCTCCCCAATTCCTTGACAAACAATCGCCAGGTTTCTCCCTTCCGAGTTGCAATGGTTCTCCTGTAATTATTTTAAGAGATTGTCATGTAATCTAGCTACCTCAGAAGGAGCCCAATTCCGATTCTGCTGGTACTGTCTCCTAGCCCATCATAGGACAACCAGTTCGCTTGTCCACCAGGGACAGGATTTTAGTTTGAGCCTTCTTCCTACCTGACTCATATGCCACTCTTACTATTGAATCCTCTATAGTATTAGCTAAGTATATTACGGATTCGTGGAGTATCTGTTGTTGTTTATCCAAGGGAAAGTCCCAAAGAATAGAAGCTTCATACATGGACCAATCAAATGATTTCAATGAAAACTGAACACTGTGGGGTAACAGATCCTGAGTACCAGTTAAATCCATCCTATCCAACAACTTATCAAGTTCTTCCTTCAATTTAAACTTCAGTGCCATTTTCAGACCAACTGCCTAATTTTTCTTGATCTTTTTGCAGTAGCATGTAATCATAAACTTCTGACATCCACTTCTCCAAAGAACTCCTGATGTGTGAAGGTGGATGCAAAATACTCTTTCATTCTAACTTTTTCGTAAATTCCATTCACAATATTTTCAAGCAAAATCCGTATTCAACTTTAGACTTTACCATTCTTTACTTTACTATTAATATCCTTTACTCCTTCAGTTTGTTAGCAACCTTAGCAAGATCATCAATAGTCGAACCATCGATATCAAGTGGACCAGTCTGATTCATTCTCTTCCAGTCTTTGCAGTTTTCTTTGCATCTTTCGCCAAAGATTTCTTGTAATCTGCCTTTGCCTGCCCAACCTCCTTTGTGACTTGAGTACAAACCAGCTTATATCTTCCTTCCATAGGTTATTTCCTC
Organism: Mastigoproctus giganteus; assembly: GCF_048544385.1. Taxonomy (NCBI): domain Eukaryota; kingdom Metazoa; phylum Arthropoda; class Arachnida; order Uropygi; family Thelyphonidae; genus Mastigoproctus; species Mastigoproctus giganteus. The sequence continues at coordinate 216,756,629 of NC_143579.1, read as the reverse complement.
TGAGGAAATAACCTATGGAAATTCTTCTCATCCTTTGGGTCTTTCAAACCTAGACGATTTCCAGTGTGGAAGAACAAAAATAATTTTACAGAAGAACAAGATGTTTTTCTCGTCATGTAATAAATACCGATGTTTATTGTCGTTGATTATTTTTGGGCCTTTAAAATTTCTTTCCCCCAGTTTCAGAAAAATCTTCCTCCGGCCCTACACAAGAATAAAAATCCACATCATCTGCAGCTTTAAAAGAATGCAGGAAATCATCAGAAATGAGATAGGGAACTGTACATGGAAGGAAAAACAACTCCACTGGAACACATACATCTGTTGGAAGTCGTGACAATGGATGATGTGGCGAATTCCAACTACTGATTGGCAATTTAATGATATGATGACATCCAACTTTTATGGATGTTTCTCTCTGTGAGTTTTTACGCTCCAGGAATATTAATGTCGCCTAATGATAGGCTACACTAGTGGCAAAAATTTAAGTCTTCTTATCAGATCTAATATACGAAGAAAATACCATCGTTTTTGAAAGGATTATACTCGTATATCACTGAATTCTATTTGGTGTAAGCCCGTGTTCCTTCTTCAGAAGAAGTGCAGTCTGGTATGGTTCATCACGATAGTTCCTCCAGACTAAACCAACGATAATGACCCGTTCTTGCTGGATGGAAGAATGTTTCCATCTTCAGATGAAAACAAGTCGAGAATCAATCGGGTTGAAGATCAACCATTTTGTTTTAGAATATCTTTGTTTTGTTATTCGTATGTTGGAATACCCACAGCTTCTGGAACATCCGTTACCAATTCCTCGATTGCTGATCTCAAGTTGGGAAAGAGAAAATCTAGTAAACTTCAATCCTTCTTCAACAACACTCAGATTTCTAGTCAAGATTCCCTAGTTCCCTACCATGGAACATTGTTCTCATCTTTGAGGATGGTATCCTAAAAACTTCTCATATGTTGAGAAGGTTAATTATGAGGGCATCATTGGGCTTGAGGAAGATTTCTTTGGATTGGAAAAGTGCCAATACATAAAGACGGTCTAAGAGTGAAGTTGGTAACTACAGACCGTTTGGTCTGTCTTCAGTGGTAGGGAAAGTCTTAGAATCTGTGATTAAAATAGCAATCCAGTGACATTTGGACAGAAAATGGGTTCTGAAGGACACACAAACACGGTTTAGTTTTGTTAAGTGAAAAATCATGTTTAACTAACCTGTTAAGCTCTTGAGCTAGATGTGGGAAACAATTTGGATAATAGTTTATTTCTTATTAAGTTCTAAGAGGTTATAAGCTGGAACATTTGGGATTTTCAGACGACATTAAGATTGAGAGAGTTGTTACGCAACAGCGCTCCTTCGGGATGACTTGGAAAGGCTTCAAGAATGGTCATAAAAGTTGCAGCTATGCTTTCATGCAAAAAAATGCAGTGCTGTACACTTGGGGAACAGCAACCCCAAAACAAATTGTACGTTTGGCAGGGTCAATTTTCAATAAGTACAAGAGGATTTAAGTTAAAAGTAAGCAGTCCTCGTGGGTTGCACAGTTGGTGTGTACTCAATCTTACTTATGTGAACAAGTGCACCACGTCTAGTGTATTCAGTGGTGGCGTTGTTATATTGAACAATTTGGACGTTAACTGTCAGGACTCTGGACAGAAATGCAGTGTAAATCTAATCACTGTATACGTTCTATTCCTTTGTATTATTTGTGGAAAAGATTTGAGTTGAAGTCCCATTGATGACGCTAGGGATTTTTATGGGACTTTTTCACAACTCTGAGTTGGTCTCGAGATAGGATAGTGGTTTCTTCTCCCGGAAACTCGTGTTTTTCATCCAGCAGACAGAAAATCAACCTCAGAACACACGCAATATACACAGAGCAATGTGGCCTTAGTTGCCAATGCTCATAAAACTCTAATACAACAACTACAGCTTCCAACTAACTCACACCACACAGATCCTATGCTGGCAGGTTGTATTATCCCCTAGTAGCTTCTGGGAAATCTCTAATATCAAAATGTTCGTTGTTTGGAGAGGAAACGTATCTACATCAGAATTTTCAACGTTCTGTGTCAGTAATAATTTATTCTTACCTAGGACTGCCTGTATCAATGAGCACCATTAACACACTGAATGAAACGAGTTGACCGTGGTTCGAATTCATGTGAATGCTAAATATAGTTGACGAGTCTGTTTTTGCTAATACGATTAGTTGTAAACTCCTCTGACCCATGTGGTTGTGCCCCTTTGTAAACAGAACAAGGTTGTTTGAAGCAGAGCCACATTGCAAGTCTTGTATACATTGTTCCGTGTGCCTCTAATGCCATATGATCTTCGTTAACGTTTTCTGCATTTTTAAAATTTTTAAAATCTCTCCATTATTTTCTAATTTAAAAAACTTTTTATAGTTGATATAAAAACATAATTCTATTTCTTTTATAGAAAATGGCGCAGAGCCATCTGCCCTAAGTAACTCTTCGCTTGAAATACAGAGCGAAAAATAACAGTTTATAGGAAAAGATTGACGAATTTGCATAATGAAAGACAGAAATTGCTCTCCAGAGGGACAATGCATCATTACAAAGTCGATGAGATCTGCAGATGCACACATAAATGTAAGGATATTGAGTTGTAAAGAGCTTTGGGTTGTATTAAACTGAATAATGCAGAGATGGAACACTCATTTCAATAATGAGACAGAGGAAAACTTCACGCCTTTGTCATTAGCACACAAAGACTGTCTTTGCATCTATTTAATTGAGTATCGAGTAGGGACTGAGGGACAAAAAAAAGGAGAGAAATACAGACCTGCTTCTTCGACCTCAAAGTAATTAAACGTGGACTTTCTTTCCTTCACACGAACGCCCTCAAGTGAGAAAAAAGCGAACGGATAAATTAGAAAAACTGGAATGTTGCTGTCTTTGGGGAATTTCAAACATCAAATTGCTATTTGCATATGAATTACTTCAAAAGTTAAAACGTAGCAACCGAACTCATACCTCCATTTAAAATTCGCTCGCTTTGCATTTTAAAAATCCTTGCTCGATTCCAAAGTGGTTTTGCTAGAAGTGGAATATTAATTCTGTGCCCCTTGAGCTGAAAATAAGCACAGGTCCCTTTTTTTCCTCTTAAATGTTGAGGGTATCAGAAACCTTCCAATGACTGTGAAAATTTCCACGATCTTTATTTAAATTTACTTCCAGAGAAACAGGGATTTGCGGAGGGAAATATTCACTAAATTTAATTAATCTTTCCATTGCAATAACCCACAAAGTCACTCAAGAGATTTGGGGAAAAAACAAGGTGCAGAAAAAACAAGGTGAAGTTCAAGCCTTCTTGGTAGGGGACAAACGAAGTACAGACATCATTCTAATACGAGGACTGTTCAATAAAGAATGGTCATATTTTTGTTTTCACGACATACATTTATTAATCATCCATATTTTGATGGTCCCCATTTGATTAAATGCACTTACTCCAATGTCTCTGCCATCCTTCAAAAACATGATGGAAGCCATTTTTTAACATGCGTTTGAGAATCTCCTCCGATGTCTTTACAACTTCTGGCGACTGGAAGTGTTTTTCTGGCAGTTTCCTCTTTAACTTTGGATGAGGAATACAATTGGCATTAATGCCAACTAAGTACTCGATGACAGTATGAGTAATGTGTGGTCTCGCATTGTCTTGAGGCAGCATCCACCCACCTGCGTGTAGTTGTGGTAAACCAGTCCTTGAATGTCAAAAAAAAGAGATGACCATAACTCAATAAGAATTATGGAGGGTTGAAGCGGAACAGTTAGGAAGCATACAATAGGATCGGATACAGGAGAAGATAGTTCCCCCTACTTCCACCTAAAGTTCCGCAGTTGCAAGAAGGGTTTAAAAGATATGGGGAGTTTATACTCGAGAGGACGTAGTCTGGATCAATTTAGATCTTATGGGAACGTCGCTGCATGAAGAGGAAGTTAGTAGACCGGTAGCTGTGACTACTGAGGTGGAACTTATGTCTAGTCAGGATGTTGAGACAATGACTGAGTTAGACAATGTACAAGATGTATCGTCATTGTATGAGGGGATCTCTAAAATGAGAAAAGACATTAGGAGCTTTCTTGGCAGAAGTTAAGAAGGCTACAAAGAAGGCAGGAGACATAATTATGGACAAATGGACTAATTTAGAAGGAGTGACTAGGGCTATATTAATAGAAATGTATTAATAATACGGTTGGTGCAAAATAAAAGGTGTATTATTAGAAACAAGGAATGACATCGGGGGTTTTGAGAACGCCCGTTATTACTCCTTGGCGTCTATTGAAATAACAACGAGAGTTCCCAAAAAAGGTAACCCATCTGTGATTATATATGATATTCCTAAGGACTTAAGTCAGAAAGATATCATTGAAGAATTATACTGTAAAACTTTGGAAGAGAATGGGATTACGTTCGAGGAAGTTAGGGAAGACAAGTTTCAGGTTTACAACCAACTCTAGATGTACAGCTTTTGTATATTGGATTGTCCACTATGGATTGGATTATACACATAGGGTTGTTTATACTTAGCTCTAAGTTGTCATAGGCGTGGTCAACTTATTCGAACATGACACCTAACGTGGTGGAAGATTGCTTTATTGAGGCTAATTAGAAAGCTTGGTAAAGTGTTAGAAAGGTTGATGGCAATACGTTTAACAAAATTGTTAGAACAATTCTTGTAAATATATTGCCATCAACTGATTCTACTCAATCAGCATGGTTTTACACCAGAAAAATCGTACGAGGATGGTCTTGTGGATTTTCAAACATTTCATGGTTGCGTATGCATTGGGAGTTTGGTCGCATAGTGGCTCTTGTAAGATTTTGGGCTAAATTAAACTCGTTGCAAAGAACTGTTCTTCTTAGTAGAACTGTAGCTGCGGTTGCGCTTCAGGTGATAGCCGGGCTGGCTATCCCCTTGGATTTATTGAGGCTTATTGAGGGCTGTGCTATGGGATAAAGAAGAAAATACCTAGTGGACTTGTTGGTATAGAAGTTTATATAAATTCTGATATTAAGAGGGAGAAGAGAAGATGTTTGAATAAGATTGTTAACTTGAGGCAAACGAGATGGGACACTGTATCTTCTGGTCGAATGACCAAGGAATTTATTTCTGTTGTAACCTTTTTAAGAATAGTTCGAAGCTGGTTTACACCAAGTTTACCGACATCGTTTTAAATAACAGGTCACGACTCAATGAAAGCGAAGTTATATCGATTGGGACTTTTAAATATAGATTTTGTGGTGAGGTTGAAAGTTGGCAGTATATCTTACGTGTGTACAATAGTGTCAGGGAAATTGCTGAGGATGAGCTAGGTCAGGAAGAGATATTTTTTATCTCATGAGAGTGTATTTCAATTATTCCAGGACTTTGCAAAGGGAGTCTTTGAATTGAGGAAATGCCGGTTAAACAATTGAACCAGAATAGTATCGAGAAGATTGCTTAATGTGCCCAGAATATTCTAGATTAATGGTAGTGATGGTGAGGAGGAAGGTTTTTTTTTTTTTTTTCTTTTCGTCTCTTAACCTGAGACCTTATGCGTCCCATCTACTGGAACTGGCCCACCTTCCCATGGTGTGGACGAGTAACTAGAAGCAGCCTTCCTAGTGATAGCTGTTTCTGGTATTTCCCCAAGATCATGGAAATACTAAATACATGGGTTGTTTAGTTTTTAAAAACTATGCAGCAGGATCGATTGGTGATGTTATCAAGAGAAAATTCAAGGGAAGATTCAGGAAGGTAATCGTGGACGCTGTTAGGCTTTTCATACCAACTAAGAAATACTCTTCAAGTATAGGTCTAAATGGATGTCAGATAAACTAATGACACTAGCAGCAGAGAAGACAAATGTGTGGGATTCATATAAATTATCGGGTGATACATAATGGGGAAGAGAATGAGAAAGAAGTTTATGGTAGGTATGAAGTACTCTGCAAACGAGACCCAACGGAGGGTTAGCAAGTTAAGGCAGATTACGAAAAATCTATGGCCAAAAATGCAATGGAAGGCGGCAAATACTTCTCTATTTTTATTATATGTAGAATTACAGAAAGCTTTTGGACAAGTTTGGTGTAGAGGAGAGTTACTGTTTTGGATAAACGGATGGTTCAGTGGAAGAATAGAGAGGGTGATGGTGTCAGTGCTGGACCCATTGTTTTTTATATTTATTAATGATATTGATGAATGTATTTCAAGCTTCATAAGTTTAGAGATGTTACAAAGGTTGGCAGGATGGTTAATGACAGCAATCAGGGTAGACTACTGCAACAAGATCTAGAAATATTAGGGTGATGGACTGAGAAAAGGCAGTTGAAGTTTTAACATTGGCAAATGTAAGTTATTGCATATGGTAGCAGTAATCGAAATTCACGTACTAACGTTGTGGTACTACCTCAGGGTAGTGGAAAATGAAATGACCTGAGAGTAATTATGCAGTCATATACAACCCAACCTTCTCTGACCGATGTAGAGCTGCCAGGATAGCTCGTGTGGGTCAATGATATGCAGTACTGTACATTTGCTAGCAGGAATAAGGAAGTGATTGTCCATTATACAAGGCAGTTGTTAGGCCGCATCTTGAGTACTATATTCAGGTCAGGAGGCCTCATTTTGGATGCACGTAGATCTGTTGAACGGGTGCAGAGAAGGCAAATTCTTTAGTTCTGCAAATTGCAGCGTCTGGAGACTAGGCGCGTGCGAGATGTTCTGATTTAGGTGCTTAAGGCTTTGAAGGGGCTTAGAGGAGAACAGGCATTCTGTGTGTTATCAGACACTCTGTCTAAAATATTGATGGCTCCAATATCTTTCTATTTTAGAAGTTCAATTGGCCAGCCTCCCTAAAATCCTCTCATGCAGATCTTGTTGGTAAGCCCTGTTACGTCACTTTGGTAGCAACGAACGTGTAGAGTGGTTTCTCTTCATGACGTCTGGTCAGCGTTAAGAGGAAAGAGCCCTCCAGCACTTTATGACAACACGACGAAACAAATGGTCCTCAGTCCCCAGCGGCTTTCACTCTCCCTCTTACGGTAGCAAGAGGATCAGAGTGGAAGCAGAAGGTGCAAAGAATCAGGGTACAACCAGGCTGCCATGCATGGAAACTGAACTTGGCCTGTTACAACGCTCATCGGTGAAGACAGGATATTAGAGCTGGAAAAGGAATTAGAAAATGTGAATTGGAAAATCATCGGCTTGGCTGAAACAAGTAGGAGAAATGAATCACTTATAAGTTTATCAAGTGGAGTTCTGCAGTACGCCAATGAAAAGAGTGAAAGTGGAGTTTCCTTTTTTAGACCATAAGATATAAAAAACGACATTTTGGAATTCAGAAGTACATCACCAATGGTGTAAAGATTACTACTCAGGATTCTAAGAGGTACACATAAAGGGTACAATGATATATGCACCAGCATCGAGCCATGATGATGAAGAGGTTGAACAAATAGATACCGAAATTGGGAGAATTCTAGATGAGTAGAAAACCCACTACGCCGTTATTATGGGTGATTTCAATGCTAAGGTTGGAAAGATACAAAACAGCAGAATCTCGAGGAATGTCAGTAATGAACTTTTTTTTTTTCAAGAAAAGAGTGAACAAAAAGTGGACATGGAAGAGCCCAAATGGATTTACAACTAATGAAATAACTTCATCCTTACTGTGAACAATGTTACCATTCGTTCACGATATATTGCGAACGATGTTACCATCCTGAACAAGGTAAATGTTGGAAATGGTCACACAATGGTAAGATGCACACTTGATATAGATGTAAGAAAAGAAAGGGAAAAAACTGACTCGAGTAAATAATACTAAGGCTTTGTGATAAGAGAAAAGGAAAAAAAAGCAGTATGTACTGGAACTTAGGAAAACGTTTGAGCTTCTGCAGACCTTTCAGAACCAAGATATCGACGAGGAATACAACTTTCTGAAAGTGATAAACCCTAAGAAACCTATAGGTAAAAAGAAATCCAACGAACAAAAAATTAGTCAAGTTTACCATGCTCTTCAATTGTCATTTTCGGTTCATCATAACAAGTGTTTCTTGTTATGATTTTTGTCCGGCAAGTACAAAATTGAGTATACCAAGTTATGCAAAGCCATTAGAAAGAGACTCAGAGTGGATATAAGAAGATTTGACGCAATAAAAGTAGAACAAACATTAAGGGAAAACAGTGGACTCAAGATAATTGATACTGAATCCGAAGAATATCGATGGTGTACTTATAAAATAGCAGAGAAAGCATAATTCAAATAGCAGAAGACTGCTAAACAGTATTATATAAGGAGCAAGGGAATGATGCCAGCAGTGGGGAAGATGGATCACAAAGTTGCAACACATATGACATACCTGATATCCTTCCTGATGAGGCAGAACGTGCATTGAAGGAAATGAATTCTCAGAAAGCCCCGGGGGAAGATGGAGTTACTGTAGAGTTGTTAAAATTGGGAAGAAGACACATGATATAGAAATTGGTAAGACTCTTCACAAAATATATTAGGAAAGGCATGACCCCCAAGGAGTGGAATAATGCAATCATAATTTTGCTGCATAACAAAGGAAACAAATTGGAAATTACAGACCAATTAACTTGTTATCCCACATCTACAAGTTGTTCACAAAGGTCATTACTAACAGATTAGAAAGAATACTTGATGAGAATCAACCGAAAGAGCAAGCTGGCTTTAGGACAGGATTCTCAACTATGGATCACCTTCACGTAATATCACAGCTAATGGAGGAAGCAAATGAATATAAAACACCATTATGCCTGGCATTTGTGGATTATGAAAAGGCATTTGACTCCATACAGCATAAGGCAATGTTTCGGGCACTGGAAAGACAAGGCATAGATACTCCATATATTATGATTTTGAAGAAAATACATGAAAACGCTACCTCCTTTATTAGACTAGACAAAGACAGTAGCAAATTTAAAATTGAGAAAGGAGTTCGACAAGGAGGGACAATATCTCCAAAATTGTTGAGAAAGCTTTCAGAAGATTAGACGAGTCGCAGAAAGGAGTAAATGGGAACGGAGAGTACCTAAACCATTTACGATTTGCAGATGACATTGTGGTCATAAGCCATGATCCCAAAGAATTAGAAGAAAATCTTAATCAGTTATTCAGAGTTAGTAAGGATTCCGGATTGAAGGTGAATATGACTAAACCAAAAGTAATGATGAATAAGAATGCCACTGAAAAGGATATAATGATTGAATGAGCAGTAATTGTCAAGGTGGAGTCATATACTTATCTGGGACAAGTAATAAAATAATGAAGCAATGTGCACTATCCACCATGAAACTTGAGCACTCACCAAAAGAATGGAGGAGGAGCTGAAAACTACATAGCGAAGAATGGAACAAATTATATTAAGAATCAGACTCTTGCATAAGAAGAGAAACACATGGATTAGGCAGCAAACCCAAATAACAGATATTCTTATCAAAACTAAAGAACTGAAATGGACTTGGGCATCACACATAGCTCGAAGACGTGATGACAGGTGGACTAAGAAAGTAACAGAATGGTACCCAAGAGGAGCAAAAAGAAACCTGGAAGACAATAACAGATAAATTTTAAGAATTCGTGAGTAGTAATTGGATTGCCATTGCACAAAACTGTCCAGAAGGAACTGGACAGTTGCTGGAGAGGCCTTCATTCTGCAGCAGTATGTTTAAAATGGCTAACGTTGAAGGTTTTGAATGGATTGAGCAAACTCAATTTTGGTGGCATATTTTCCTCTTGCTCAGTCTGCACACACTTGTGCGTTTAAATTCAACTTGAAGAACGATGGTGGTGCGATAGCTGTACGTAAGTTTGCATTTAGCCAGGGTTCATTTTTGGAACAAACTTTCATCTGTTGTTGTGAAAGTGGGTAGTCTGAATAAATTCAAGGAAGAAAAAAACAAATTATAGGAGAAGGACAGGTGATGGATTTTTTTTTGTCGGATGCTTCATAAGCTTTCTTTCTTGCATCATTGCTGCTACTACTGTGATAATATTAAATGGAAGAATGCAAAATAATGCTGGTACTCCAAAAATGAGATCGCAGGAGTTAAAAGTTCGGAAGAATAGAAGGTTCCGTGAGCAGCAAATGACTGAAAAATTCAATTTAAGCAAAGAAAGAAGCCATTTCCAACCGATCTAGCGAGAGTTGGTGTACCTGGGATTTAGGAGTCTATATAAAATCTAATTCTGTAAAAAAAATCGGAAGATTCGATTGGAATAGTTGCGCCAACACTAAGACTGGTCTGCGAAAGAGTGGAAAAGGTTCACGTGGTGTGAAGAGTCTCGTTAGACATTATTATGCATCAGTAGTAGAGTAGAAGTTTAGCGTGAACCCCATTAAGAAATGCATCCAAAATGTCTCGCGTCCACCTATGAAGCAGCTGGAGGTAGTATCATGGTAATGGGCATATTCTGCTGATACGAGCTGGATCTGCCCATAACGTTGTATTACCTCTAATTCTATTGTATCCAACTTCACCCTGCAGGCTTAATTTTTCCAGATTGCCATCGGTTTGCAATCTGGGAATAAATTTACAGTAATATTTCCAACAACCATCTTGTCCGCCTAATTCTTCAGATCTGAATGCAATTGAGAATGTCTGATGTGTTGGAAAGGGCAGTTCGGCTTCCCAGTATTCTACCAACAACTTTGACAAATATTCTGATGGAAGGAGAGTCAAACTGGAGCTCGATTCCCTCAAACATCTCGTAGGATTTATACCACGATGAGTGCGGGTTGTAATTCTTCCAAAAAGGTGGCCCTGGATAAAAAGATTCTAATTTTTTGCTCAATGATTGTATTTATTTATAATGTTTATTTGCTACATTAGTTTAGGGATGAAATTAGGAGCAGTTACAGAACCAGACGATAAGTAGTTCAAGACAAATCGCATCAATTGAATAAACAGCCGATTAACTGATTGCTCGCAAATCGACTTTCACGGAAATGACAGCAGAGTAGTCACGCTTCGTACTTTCTCCGTATCGTGTCAAAAGGAAAACTAATTCTCGGACGCTAACTTCCCTTAGAAGGAAGGGAGAGGTCAGAACGAATGCCAATGTTGACATCCAAAGGTCAAAACTGCAGGCGAGCGGGGATAATTTTCCCAACATGATATGCTAATCAATGAATTTTGCGCCATTATTGCCTCTGCCCTTAATTTTGACATTTCATCGTGTCCCCGAACAGCCGTTAATTTGAATTTCCTGTTCCTCCTTCTGTTTGCAATGTAATTTCGTCGTCTGCCTCAGAATCGGTTCGGCTGTCACTTTTGCTGTTGCTTCGGCGTTAGCAGAAACGTGCTTGGCAGCCATCACTTGTCGTCTGCATGCAGCTAGCAGCGAAATCTCGCGTGCTGGAAGTGACAAGGTTTCCCGCGTCAAGGACACGCGACTAATGTAGTTAGATTCGGTAAGCAGTCAGCTGGGGATTGCAGCAGTTATGAAACCAACAGCGAGGCGCTGATGAGCGCCTTCGCATCTGCAGGCGAATATTTTAAGTTCGGAGGGAACAGTGGCGATTCAGCTATTGGCCCGAGTGTACCTTCCTATCTTCTGTTGCTTGTTAGATACGCCAACGTCTTTTATTTGTCAGGCGCGTCTTACCATTTTAATGAAAACAATTCAAGTTTTTGGTCTCTTGTTTATTTTATACTCCCACTTTGGAGTAGAAAATAAACAAGGCGTTATTTGCTCTCAATGTCTTCAAATTGTCCAGACCGAATTTCGATTCTGTCCTTGTTGGTGAACGTGAACTGTCCAGACCTTGATGATAGTTATAGAATGTTAAGTCGACTGTGGTGTAGGAAATATTATAATGAACAGTTCCTATGATATTAAAATGGGTTTAACCTTTTATTTTGATATTCGCGCTTTTATGAATCTGTAAGTCCTCTGTAAGATCACCTGTCTTCCTCACAACCGGATGTTCGATGAAAATGTCCCACGGACAAGCATACAGTATTTTATCTGATACCAAGGAACTTGTAATTATACCAGAAATGTTATAGGTGGCAGTGTACATTTGCATACTGTAGGCTTAATTATCTGATGACGTCAATTTTAAGTTTCTAATTTTTTGGCCAGTGAGTGTAGTATTATCGACATTTATAGATGAAGTCAAACAATAAAATCAGTCTCATTAATTCATAGCCACGTATTAGCTATTTGTATATATCTAAGACTAAAATTCAAGTAATAGTTTAAGATATACTCATTCAGGAATTTAAAAAAAAAAGTTTGCACGTTCTGTTTGTGTGATAATGGTCCACGAGATTGGTACGTTTCTACACTGCTGAACAAAATGTTTCTCTGAGTATTTGATTGTGAACAGTGCTGCTAAAGGTGAATATTTGATATAATAGCCAACCTAGCATGCAAATTCTGAGTATCCAATAGAAATCGATCTACCACCTTACAGAGCTGCAAATTATTCATGTCTATAAAAATCCGAGTTGCGACCACATTGCTTCATTCCTGTATTTTGGCTTTCTCAGTGGGACAACCACATCTCCAGAACTCATGATGGCAATTCATCGTCGTTTAGATGATTTTTTGAGATGGCCGACCGTTGGACAATTTGAAGGCGGGCAGTCGCGGGTGGAGATGGCACGTTGGCGTAATGTGTCACGCAGTGTCGTCTCGGCACTATGGAAGCAGTTTCAGGAGACAGGAACCGTTACGAGAAGAGCTGGCCATGTTCTCCCGAGGACTATGTTTTAACAAAACAGACCGCTATCTGGCTCTGACAGCAAGACAGAACCCTACGATGTCCTGTCATCAACTGTCCTTGAGGTTGCTGCGGCCACAGGTAAAAACATTTCCAACCGGACTGGGTTAAGAAGGCTCAATTCAAGCGAACTCTACTATTGAGGTTATAAGCCAGTGGTTTTCTTTACCATTAATCCCGAACCACCACAGACCTAATCGAAACTGGTGCCACAAACATGTGGAACCCCTATAAATGTCTCTTATACCTATCCGAAGTTTCTCACTGTCTCCTCATTTCAAGGCTATTCTATGATAGACCACCATACCAAATTTTGTCCTGCTTCATCGCAACCTGCACGAGTTACACCACGTTTTCTACGTGGCCTGTTCATTTTGTCGAGCAGTGTATTTAGCAGAAAACAATTCATTTACAGCATATATACATATGCAGACGACAGCAATTTCCACGAAGTAGAAGATGGTCATTCTGTTGGTGGTTCTTTTAGCTAATGAATCGCAGTCAGTAAGCGTAGTCATTTCAAAAATTACAGCGCTCCCTCCTGGTGAAAAATGAATCTAAATTTTTAGCGAAATTGTTATAGTATTAGAACTAGCGTGGTATATGCAATTACGAAATTCTTTCTGTGGTTCACCTAAGTTAATTTGTGTTAACTAGAACAGACTGAACTCCATATTTTCTTTATAAAAGCGATCTCGGAATTCATTGCAAGTTAAAGCCTACTTTAGCCCATACCAACTCCTGTGGAGTCATTTACCATGAATTAATGATACAAAGATAAAATAGGTAATTTTCATCCATCCTCATCTGGCTGGTAGAAGCGTAAAGTAGCCTCCTCTACTAGACAAGCCATCCACCTGCCATGTCTCATCATCATCATCAACATACCATTGTCTCTTCGCGTAATTTATACCACAGAACGTACAAAGAATAATCGAATGCTTGTAAAGCCTTCGGCCACCTCATTTCGCAGCTAAGTGATCTTTTATATTGGCTGATGAGTTCTTGTAGTATTAGACTCCTATTTAGCCACAAAACAAAAGGGAAAATCCATTCAAAACAAAAATAGCATCAGAAACATTCACAAGTCATTCATTTTTCGCTGATGTTTTAAGGACTTGTTCCAAAGTCTTTATTAGAAAGTGCGGTGTCATTTATGCGGAAGCCGCTGCCTCTTGAGATGGCAGGGCCCTGGGACTGCCTCGGCGTAGATAATGATATACGTATCACTTACCACGTTCAGAATGCTGTTGCAACAGGAAATCTGTCGTTAATTTTATGAGCAGCTTGTGTTATTATTAGTCTTTGTCTTGACAGCGACACCCAGTGGAAGAATTTGATATTGCTTAATTATTGAAATGTAATGGTCCCAGACATAAAGGAAAAATCACCCTGCAGAGTTTTATATGAATGAAAGTCTCTACTCTGGAAGCTTGTTTAATTAGAGAAAACAGATAGACGAATTGAGGGCTGAAAATGAAAGCAACTGGAATGAAAAGTTCGAAAAAAGCTACACTTGGAGATCGCCATTAAAACAAATAGATCCTGACTTCGACCCTGAGGTGTATAAGGTCTTGAATGTTTTGAGCAGGCTCAATTCTGATGGAATGGAATTCTTCCTCTTGCTCAGATTATTAACCTGAGTGGGCTTAAACTCAAATTGAGGAAGGAGTTGTAGAATAGATGTGTGGAAGTTTGCCTTTAGCCAGCGGGTGGTTGATTGCTGGAACAAACTTCCATCTGTCGTTGTGGAAGTTGATAGCTTAGATAAATTCATGGGAGAACTGGACAAACTTTTGGGGCGAATGGATGCAGCTAAAGTTTATTGCTACGTAGTGCAAATGTAGAGGTCTCTCATCATCGAGCGAACTATTGGGAGGTGGCAGAACACGATGGTGCGACCCCACTTGGAATGTTTCATGTAGTCTAGAAGCAGCAGCTGAAAAAGATACTGAACTTCTGGAAAAGGTACAAAGAAGGGCGTTAACCGTTATCGGTAGGAGGCATGTTTTAGGTGAGGTGTGCAGAGATTAGCAACTAGACACTTAGGGGATGTCATTAAGGTGCATAAGGCCGTAAGGAACATTAGTGAAATGACTGAACAAGAACTAGAGTGTACATAACTACAAAATGTTACAGATGCTGTGAACTTTTATTTTGGATAGCGAAGGTTGGATTTTTTGTTTTTTTTATTTTGGCTGATGCACCATAAGCCATAGCTTCCTTGCGCCATGTGGCCATTACTAATACTAAAAAAAACTAAAATACTATACGCTTTCTTGAGACTTCTTAGTCGATCTGGTAATAGAGGAAAACAAGTGATTGTTCCGATTTTCAGAAAGTTGTTATTGTGCGAGCAAGTTCAGCACAAGCCACAATTGAGAAAAATAAAAGGGAAATCACGGGTGTATCGAAAGCAACCATCTCAAAAGTATACTCATTTCAAAAGGAGTGGAAGAGGAAGAAATGCAGCTGAAGATCTGCTCCCAGAACGATACCAAAGGAACTTAAAGTGAATTGTGCGTAAGCAGTAAGCCATGTTACCCCAAATAAATATCTTTCTGTGGTATTGGACCAACTTCAGCCTCAGCGGTTCATTTTTACCCGAATTGCGATGGATTCTTTCAAGACGAAAACGTAGCTAACACCGTTCAAAAATTGCATCTGAATAGTTCGAGGAACGTGCCCAAATTTTTCCAGCATCTACCCAAAACTGTTACAACACAAATCAGTGCCCCTCAGCATGTGGCGATCTTTAAACCGGTGGACGATTCCAAGCTGGCCTCGGGGTCGGAGGTTAAAAAAAGTAATATCCAAATCTCTGCGTTCTGAATTTAAAAATTAAAGACGTCAGAATTGTGAGAAATAATGGAGTGTTAGTTGAAACATCTAACAAGGAGGATTTAGAGCTGCTTTGACAATCATCCAC
The DNA here is from genome assembly GCF_048544385.1 of Mastigoproctus giganteus. Classification (NCBI taxonomy): domain Eukaryota; kingdom Metazoa; phylum Arthropoda; class Arachnida; order Uropygi; family Thelyphonidae; genus Mastigoproctus; species Mastigoproctus giganteus. The sequence goes on along the minus strand of NC_143579.1, from coordinate 216,740,927 downwards.
ATTTAAAGATGTTGGATACAGTCGAACAAACCAAACATGACATTTCCTACACTATTAGCATTAGCATTAGTAGAGGCATTTGATGCAAGAAAGCAAGCTTATGCAGCATCAGCCAAAAAAAAAAAAAAACCCCACTTGCACTTCACCCCTCTGTTCGTTCAAAATACCTGTCCGGCTGAGCCTTAAACTTATTTAAGCTATCAACCTCCACCACAAGGGATGGAAGTCTGTTCCACCAACCAACCACCCGCTGGCTAAAGGCAAATTTCCGCACGTCTATCCTACATCTGTCTTTCCTCAATTTGAATTTATGCCCTCTCACGTGTTTATTATCTTGAGCAAGAGGAAGAATCCCATCAGCATTGAGCATGCTTAAACCATTCAAGGCTTTATACACCTCTATCAGATCACCTCGCTGGTGCCTAGTCTCCAGACACTGTAATTTGCAAAACTTAAGCCTTTCTTCGTAAGAGCACCCTTTGTTCCATTCACTAATCTTGTTGCCCTTCTCTGTACTCGTTCCAGCAGCTCTACATCCTTCTTGAAATGAGGCCTCCAGACCTGTATACAGTACTCTAGATGTGGCCTGACCATTGCTTTATACAATGGAATAATCACCTCCTTATCCCTGCTGGAAAACTTCCTGTATATCATTGACAATACTCCATGAGCTACTCTTGCAGCCCGTCTGCACTGCTCAGAGAACTTCAAATCTGCCTGCACAACCACCCCCAAGTCCCTTTCATTCTCTACCACTGTCAGTGTAGTACCACAGAGTTGATACGTTGCTCTGGGGTTGCTGTTTCCCATGTGTAGTACTTTACATTTGTCAATGTTAAACTTCATTTGCCACCTCTCAGCATATCTGCTCAACCTTTCCAGATCCTGTTGCAGCAGCATAGTGTCAGTAGTGTCCTTGACAACCCTGCCAACCTTTGTATCGTCTGCAAACTTGGACATTAAGCTTTATATACCATCATCAATATCATTTATAAATACAGAAAACAATAATGGACCCAACACTGAGCCCTGAGGGACTCCACTAATAATATTAGTCCACGATGAGCAGTGTCCATTGATTACCACTCTCTGTCTTCTCCCCCTCAACCACCCCTTTATCCACAGCAGCAATTTGCCTCCAATGTCACACTGCTCCAATTTGTGTAGCAGTCTTCCATGTGCAACAGTATCAAAAGCCTTTCTAAGATCCAAGTATATAATATCAAAGTTATTCCCTGCATCCAGTTCTTTTGTGACTGCATCATAGTATCCAATCAAGTTGGTCAGGCAAGAATTCCCCTTAACAAAACCATGCTCTGTCTGAGCTATAACTGAAGTCTTGTCTAAATGATCCTGCAGTGCTTCTTTAACCAGTGCCTCCATTAATTTTCCTAGAACAGAAGTTAAGCTCACAGGTCTATAATTACTTGTGTCAGCCTTTGATCCTCCTTTGTGAATTGGGGTCACATTTGCACATTTCCAGTCTATGGGTACCTCCCCTGAGTCCAAGGAAGCTCTCATAATTATGGCTAAGGGTTTGCTTACTTCCTTTGCTGCCTCCTTTAATATAACTGGATAGATTCCATCCACCCCGGGTGCCTTTCTTGTGTTTATCTTCAACAGTTTCTCCTCCACTTTACTCCCAGTTATTTCAAGATTCTGTAGCTTACTCCTAGAGTTGAATACACCTCTGGCATTCCCCTCGCTGAATAACTCCTCATGTGTGAATGTCGATGCAAAATATTCATTTAGTTTGTTAGCTACCTGAGCAGGATCATCAACAGTTGACCCATCGATAACAAGTGGACCAATCTGATTCATCCCCTTCCTTCTAGAGTTTACATAAGTAAAGAACTCTTTGCTGTTTTTCTTTGCATCCCTTGCCAAGGATTTCTCGTAATCTGCCTTCGCCTGCCTAACCTCCTTTGTAACTTGGTTACAGATCAACTTGTATCTATCATAGGCTTCTGTGTCATGTGTTAATTTGTATGTATCCCATGCATTTTTCTTCTCTGCCATATGCCTCATTAGTTCATCTGACATCCATTTTGGCCTAAACCTCGAACAATATTTCTTAGTTGGTATGTAAAGCCTAGTAGCTTCCAAGATAAGTTCTTTGAATGCTTCCCATTTTGAATTTGCTGTTGGTAACATCATCAGTTGGTCCCACTGTATAGAATTTAAATACTGTCTCAGTCCATCGTAGTCGCCTTTACGAAAGCAATAACCCTTCCCTTTACCCCTGATGGTAGTTACCTCTTTGAGTAAATCCCACTTCAGCACACTGTGATCACTGCCACCTAGTGGTTCATTTATCTGCAGATTCTTAATGCATGAAGAATCACTGCTGATAATCAGATCAAGAGTATTGCTCCCTTTAGTTGCCTCCCGAACATGCTGATGTAGAAAACAATCATCCAATAAATCCACAAAAGTCCTGCTAGTGTGTGAGTGACCAGCCCCCAAATTCCAGTCAATATCTGGGAAATTAAAATCCCCCATTATAAGACTCTCTGATTTACTGGCCCACTCTATTTCCCTGTACAGTTCCTTATTATACTCATCAGAGTCATTAGGCCTATAGCACACTCCGACTCTCAATTTTGATCTCCCAATGTTTATGTCACACCAAACTGACTCACACTGCACTGCCCAGCGATGTCGACTGGCTTCACTTCCTTGGTTTTTAGTTTATTAAGTTTCAAGAGATTTGACTAAGGAAGAAATAGTAGAGGACATCTTTATGAAAAATCTTAAAGATTATGGCTTTATTTTCGAAGAAATTCAAGAAGAGGTGAAGTCACGTTTTAGCTCCGGTACAAAGATAAAAGGTGATAAATTGGGTGATAGGTTTCTCACCGAGAGTATTTAGACGTATTTTAGAAAACTTTCTTGTGATTCTCAGCCCATAAATACAGAAAATTTACAATAGTGACAAAATCCTTCCGTTGCTTGGGATTTGGCCACCTCACGCAGTTTTGCACCCACAAGACTGTCTTGCGGTAAATTGTGCGGCTGGGGGGCACATATATATGCAGATTGCCCCCCCATAAAGAACAACCCCCGAGATGTATAAACTGTAAGAGGAGGAATAGGGACAATGCACATTCTGTAAGGGATCCACTTTGTCCAGATTATCAGAAGGCAGCTGAACTTGCAAGACTGAAAATTGCTAATGAATAATATACAAATAAACCATCTAAATTATAATAGATCTACCAACAAATACTTCCTAAAAATAATGGAGGTGGACGCGCAACGTTCACGTTGCGTTGCAGATGAACTAAAAGCTTCATGTTTGCAGGATAAAGTAGACATTATGGCTATTCAAAAATACATCCTGTTCTACCGGCATCCATATTTCTACCCAATTCTTAGACTTCTACATGGTTTCTTTATGTTGCGCTCCAAATGATAATATTGAGGTACCACTGCATCATTTTTAAGTTTCAACTGACTCCAATGCAAAATCTCAACTTTGGTTTAGCGAACGCAACGACGCTAGAGGTTCTGTGTTTGAAGAATTTATATTGACTAACCATTGGAATGTGCATAATCTTCCCAACATGCCAACAACCTTTTGGAACGTTCACGGACGGTCTAACATAGACCTTATCCTTTCCTCTCCATGCTCGTCGCAGCGTGTAAATAAAACTGGATGATCTGCCCGGATGTATACAACAGCGATCACCGTGCTTTCACTTTTGATTTAGTATTAAATGTTAGGGATGAAGGTTCTTCAGGTCACCATCAGGATTTAAACCGCTTCTCTATCAGAACCACGAACTGGACTAAATTTAAGCAAGTCTTGCAACAAGAATTTTCAGATAATAAAATCGCACAATTGAACAGTTTTTATCTGCAGTAGAATATGCTTACTTTGTGCAAAACACTCTGTACAGAGCTTTGACTGAATCCACTAAAAGGAAAGTTAGGAGACCTGGCTCCACCCCATGGTGGAATCCCCAGTTATCTGTTTTGAGAAGACGGGTTATAGATGCAAGGAAGAATTTCCAGAGGCACAGACACTTAACAGAAACAGACATTAGGCTACTAAGTCTATCGTCAATTATGTAAGGAATATGTCCACAAGGCTCGGTCCTTGGGCCTCTCCTCTGTAATTCTGTTTTAGACCAATGGTTACTAAAAGAAAGTCAAATTTGCAATAAAATAGCATTTGCCGACGATTTAGCGCTATGCATACCAGGCAGGTCAAGACTTTTGCTAGAAAGAAATCCTAGATGATTTGCTGGAATGGTCTAGAATAAACAAATTAAAAATTTCTGAGATGAAAACTAAAATGATGATCTTCAACAATAAACTGGATTATAACAGACCTCCTAAACTTCATATCAACAATGTCCAAATTCCTTATGTTTCTCAAAATAAATATCTTGGTCTCTTAATTGATGATAAATTTTCTTTTATCCCCCACGTAAAGAACTTAGCTGAAAAGATTACTAAGTTTACTGCCAATGTGATTAGGCTCTCAAGAGCTGAATGGGGTATAAAGCACAAAACTTTGGCATTATATTATAAGGCTCTATTTTTGCCAATTGTAGTATATGCGGCTGCCATATGGTTTCCTAGGGTTACTCACGTCACAGTGAAGGCCAAACTCTTATCATTGCAGAGAAAGATGATATTGGCAATACAGAGATGCTGCAGAACAACATCAACCAATGCTTTACAAGCGATCTCAGGTTGTATCCCGATTGACCTTTATGTGGCATACCGAGGCACGATTCCAGAACGCGGAAACTGTCCCATTGTGGAGTTATTTTTATATTGCTTTGAATGTAAAAATAACTATATAATAAGACAATTATACGTATAATATCATTATATGTACAACTTATGTTTGTATATTTGTATGTGCACCCCCTGGTCAACAGCCGTAACCAGGTGTCTCTTAGGTGAAAATAATAATACAGGTAGACCTGGCCAGGGTCGCCGAATGGCTTCGTCAACTGGAACAGACCGCTATCTGGCTCTAACAGCAAGAAGGAATACGATGTCCTGTCATCAACTGTCTCTTGCGGCACAGGTGAAAACATTCCAACCGGCCTGTGTTAAGAAGGCTCAATTCAAGTCGACTCTATGCAAGGATGCCAGTGGTTTGTATCCCATTAACTCCAAATCACCGCAAAGCTCCTTGAAACTGGTGCCAAGAACATGTGTCTTGGAGCCCTGACAAATGAGGTTCAGTTCTGTTCTCTGATGAGTCCCATTTTAGATTCTAGACGTTATTTCACTCGGAGACAAGGAGGAATACGGTACCACCCCTCCAGCATCAGAGAAAGGGAACTTATGGTGAAGGCTGTGTTCTCGTGTGGTGCAGACCAACAGGCCGCACCCTTCTCCATGATTTTGACAGAGGTACCGTAACCGCGTAGAGGTATCGAGAACAGATCCTCGAACACTATGTGCGACTTTTTAGGGGTGCAGTTGGCCCCGATTTTCTTTTTATGCACGACAATTCCACTGACATAAATTCAAGTGGTGGAGGAATCTTGAAACTGAAGATATCCAACGACTACCGTGGTCAGCACTTAAATCCAATGTGAGACGCTTTTCACTTTGTGAGCTCAGGCCCGTGCTGGCGGAAGAACGGTATTTGTTGCCATAGAACCTTATAGGCACCCTTATGTGGAGCGTGGTTCACCGCCATCAGGCCTTTTTATTCGTTCTAGGGGATCATACGCTGTACTGATATCATTTAACCATATTTTTAAGCATTTGTATCGACTTCTGTAATGTAACCATTTCGATAATTCTTTTATACCTGTCCGAAGTTTCTCCCTGTCTCCTCATTTCATCGTTATACTATGGTACACTACCATACCAAGTTTTGTCCTGCTTCATCGCAAGCTGCAGGAGTTAAACCACGTTTTCTACGTGGGGTAAAACCGAACAGTGTACAATACACAGTTGACAAATATCCTGATGGAAGAACTGTCAAATCTGGAGCTCAACTCCCAGTTGAAGAAGAGATTGCACAACCAGTCTCGAAACTTTAGCCATTTTAACAAAGTGTAAAATGTAGTAGTGTGCTTTTCTGAAATAAACTGATTGAAAGGTTGAAGTTTGCGACCTCCAGCGTCAGAAAACCAAGCTGGTGTATTTCAAATATTTTCATCCATAATTAAATTCGTATATTTAAATAGAGATTCAACAATTCCATTTTCCAGAACAAAAAAAAGACTAAAATAGCATTTAAATAAGAGTATTATCGATAGCGGGATTCGTTTCTGACAGATATGGCAAAAGTAGCAAGATTAATAGCATATTATTGGAAATTATTCACAATAACGGGTCTCTTATTCTGGGAAGTCTCCTTCTTTCCTGCTTTGTGTAAATAACTGTATAAATATACGTAGGAATTCAACCGTGGTTTTTATTTATTGTAGTGGATATGGCATATCTGATTGCAGTGTACTTCTTATTCATGTTTGATGTGTGATGCATCCTTGTGGCGAAACCATATGAAAATACCATTTTTATTTCCCTTTTAGAATATTTATACCTTTTCATAACACAAAATGCATTCCAATAAAAAGCGAGAAGTGCAAGGATGGGTATAAATGAATTTTAAAGAACCATTTTAAACTGAGCATAAACCATTTCTGTGACAACTTAACGAAATTAACAAAGAGTAGGGAGAAGGAGTTAGTGAGAAATATTGGCTATAAGTATCACATGACTATAGATTTCCTAGTCGCCACAAAATTTGAATTATCACCTTAAAAGATCATTACTAGTCTTAATTTGTTCTTGGCCGTGTGGCTCTCAAAATAGTTCTTTTATCATTCGCTTGGATACGATGATGATTTGCTTTTTGGGATGAAAAACCGTTGTTGTAGGATTTTAGGAGCATCAGCGACTAAGGTCATATTGCTCCGTGTTTGTCTGTAAACTGCGTGTGTTCTGAGGTCGATTTTCTGTTTTGCTGGACGAAAAACCCGAGTTTCCAGAAGGAAAAACCATGCTGCCCTCGTCCGAGACTCATCCACGTTGTGAAAAAAGCTCAAATTCCTCACATCATCGACGAGAAAAGAACTGAGATCTTTTCAGCCTGAGGGCATGAAAATTCATGTTGCACCCATCCACGTGACCAAAAAATTCAACCAATGCAGTAAAAACCTCATTTAGGAGTGGTTGTGGTTGGTAATGCATGTGGACGAGGACCCCTCCCCCCCCCCCTGGTACTAATATAATAGTAGTACCAGAGACCGCTCTAAAAACAATGTGTAGTGCTGGCAACACTTTTGAAAATAAAGTTGGTGCTGAGTGAGGGAACTAAGCCTACACTAATCAAAACAATAAGGGAATCTTCACGATTCTTGTCCAGTTTATCACATCGATATCCATTGTAAATTCATTGAGTGTTCTAACAAGAGAACGTGTTGCGCTTGTGCAGACATTTTATGAACTAAAAACAGCCCTCATACAAGAATCGCGATTGATTCTGCAACAAGCCACCTGTATCTTGATTTCATCAATGATTTGCAATTTCTTTCTGGCATGCTCTGAATAAATAAAACATATAGAGGAAGGTATGCAAATCAGATTCTGTTTTAATATTTCATTTTCGATTATTTTCCCTTAGACAGCATTAGCTTCTCTTTGATTTGATTTTTACCATCCAATGAACGTGTTCCTTGACATGTAGCCATCCGAATTCATCTCAGTCTGCTAATTACCAATTATAGTGCGGAAAGAACATCTCAACAGTGGCCTCAATAAAGAACGTAGGGCACTGATACAGAGTCCCTGACTGAACGCACTTCGGTTAATGACGATAGAGAAACCCTGTTGTAAGAATCAGCAACGATGATCTAATTATCGATCGTGTTTGTAGAGGTCAGGAGAAAAATGCCTACGTAATAAATTATCCATTATTTTCTGGTTTTTAAAGTAATTATAAACATTCTAACAAAGTTTAAGGGGTCGTGTTGTTTATAAATTGCATCTAGGTAACTAAGGATGTGAGGCCTTAGTTAACTCAATATATAGTAACTTTTCAAGTTTCCTGTCTTTTATAATAGATGTATCTCTTTTACGAGAAACAATCCCCCCCCCAGTTCCAAACAATCATCATGTAACCCTCGTCAGAGATTTACCCAACTTCACCACAGTGTGAGAGAAACTATCAAAATTTTTCCCATCTTGTCCTGGTTTTTCCAAAGAGTACGGATGCATCTGATCGCTCCTGCCAAACTTAATGATTGTACTACCTCTGAGAGTTAACGAGTAGCAATTTTAAAAAGCATAGGAGCTCTAAGGTTGTAATATCACTCAGGAATTCTGATACTAGATATTCTCCAACTGTTTACAGACCAAAATAGAACAGCAATATTTTTCACTGCTAACCTCAAAATCCTCAAAAACAGAACTGGTGGTTGAAACAGAGTTAATGGTGTGTTGTATGACTTGTTGGACATAGAACAGTGTATTTTTGGCCTTATACAAGAAAGGTATTGGAATATGTACTGAGTGGTCAATTTATTAGGTACACATATCCTTTTTATGATATGGAGCCTCTTTTGGTAACAGCCAGGCGGACAGATATTTAGGGGTGCTCTACGTGTGCGGTTCAGAGCGAGAACGAGCCTGGCATGGTAATCAGCGCCAGGTACAACTGTGCTCGCCTGTATCGAGAATGGTCCAATGTCCGAATTGGACAAAATGGACCAGCATCCCTGTGGCACGTTTTCGACCTCTAGTTCAGTCCATACCACGAAGAATCCAGGCTATTCTGAGAACTTAATGTGGACTTATTCGCTATCAGATGGTGTACATAATAAAGAAGCCACTTAGTGTGTATATTTATTTTATTCCAGATCTATAGATAGTGGATCTCGAATAAAATAAATTCCAAGAGAACAAAACACAACTTCAAATATTAACTAAAATGAGAGATTAACTTTTCTAAATGGACGAAACGTTTTATGAAAATAATTGCGTATGAATCCACCAGAGAAACACAACCACTCTGTAAACAATGAGAATCAACTTGACTTTGAAATACTGGAAGAGTAGCCAAGCCAATTACTCCACCGTGCGTGCATTTTAACCGGATTTCAACCGCGACAAGTCGTGTTGATTGGAATAGTGCCAAGTGCGGCGAAAGCTCCGAGGGATATCAAGTACAGTTGAACAACATTTCTGGAAATCCACACCGTAAATAAAACAGAAAAGTGGCACAACAGGTTGGTGACCTTTGAATGAATGCCAAGAGTCTCTTGTCTCTTTGTTTGGAATGAAGATATTGTTACTACTATCTAATCATCGACCAAACTGTAATTGAGATATGTATAAGACTTCACGCCATTTAAAATAATAAATCTATAAATTTAAAATTTCAAAAACTATTTACAGTTTATTTTGTTTCTATGGGTATTATCGGTACTAACCCAACTGTCATTAAATCCCGATATTTGCTTAAATCTTCGAAAGGCAGAAGAGTTTTGCATGGATCTCTACGCATACTTTGTGATGGATGTATTAGACAATTGAGATGTCTACTCGGGCGATCCCCTGTTCGTCCGATCTTGTGCCTGCCCTCTCTTTGCAAATAATCCTCATTATGAAGAGAACTTCGAGCCCATTTTAATTAAAATTTTAGGTTTTTAGTATGAGATTGGTGGATGTGTGCGACTTATCCAAAAGCTCTACAGACAGCTAGCAGAGTAGAGGCAAAAATATTATTTATTAGCTTATCCAGATAGCCTTGGAGTATTATCAACACATGTTCGTTCCTGTAGACAGCGATATTAACCCTGATCTGTGATCCTACAACTACCACATCTTCCCCTTCAGTTTCACTACCGGTTTTCACAGTTCTACACCAAAAGCCTAATGTTGTTTGCCCTCATGGGTAGAACAGTTCGTAGAATCGCCGTCCTCCCCACGCTTGATGGAAAAGGCCTGAGTTCGAGTCCTGTCGATGACGTGAGGAATTTTTATGGGCCTTTTTCACAATGCAACTGAGTTAGTCTGGCTCAGGTAGCATGGTTTTTGCTCCCGGAACTCAGTTTTTTCGTACACACGCAAATTTTGTGTGTTCTGAAGTCGTTGATGGTCCTCAAACCCAACTACTGCTAATGTTGTTTGAAACGGTAGTAAAATTTAACGATATTTTAAATAAAATCTCTTTTAGTGAGTTAGAAATAGGATAAAATCTAAAAATGATCGACAACGCAAATACTCATGTAATAAATTTATATAAAGGTGAGACACCAAATATTCCTCAAAACGAGGAATGATAACATCTTATTTGCAAAAGGAAATTCATAATTACTCTCCACCCCCCAGCCTAATAACCTAGAAGCAGACGTTATATAATTACTGACGACTGTATTTCGTCCATTTGTTTCATATATAAAGAAGCCATTACTTTATCACTTGAGCCATGTTGAGGCGATGCCAGTAATGAAAATAGACCTCGTATTTCATCCTCTACGCTTTTCAATCCACAGTTGTGTGTTAAAAGGTGACAAACCATTAATCTCTCTTAATGGAAACAGATGTCCTCTTACAACAGACACTCGTTTAAACACAACATTTCATCACTCTTATGGTCCCACTCACTTCACCATTTTAAAAGCGGAGCACAAAGTAATGCCATTAATGTCTTATCAACAGACGCTACGAAATGACAATGTCGTCTGCGCAATTATCAGATTTGTCGAGATAATGCGAAACCGCTAATATACTTGCTTGCTGTTAAAGCATTTTAAACAAAAGTGATTAGAGTGTCACGAATCTCGCCCTGATTTCGTTTCACACAAAAGTAACCTCCCCTCTAGGTTTCAATAATTTAAGAATTAATAAGCAGAGATAATTCACCAGTAGGAGAAGGGATTAGGCTGATCAGATTATAATAAATAACAACTTTATCGCTTCAATATGAAAAAATAAAAAGCAAAATATGAACCAGAAGGACACACTTTAAAACTTTTAAGGCACCTTGCCTTTAGATATTTTACTAGAATTATTCAGTTAACCGTGGTTCGAGCTCATATAACTGCTAAATACGGTGATATTCTTGTATTCTCTCTGTTTTGTAAGCTATAACAATAAGTGATAATCCTGGAGTATAAACAGCATTTTATTATTATTATTCACCGGTAATTGACTATAGGGACATTCTGCTACTTTTGGGATGGTAGTGTATAGCGTCTGACAAAAAGCGATTTTTTTTCAGAAAATGGTCAAACAAAACGAATTTATGTAGGCAAGGGGCCTTAATATGTAAATTATTGATCATTGTATTTAATTTTGCAGTAAATTATTAATTATATAAATTGCTGCTTTAAATGAATGCATTTTCACTAATTTTTTTATCAGAGAATTTCAACAAATTGCTTTTGGTAGTGTCCACCTAGTGTTAAAAAGGTGAATTACAAGTGAGCGGGGCTTAAAAATGTGTGAAGATATAATATTAACGAGATAATATTAAACTAAATAAAAATTCATATACAAATAAATAAAGAAAGAAAAGAAAAATAATTAGAAAATATTTAAAATGTTTTCGGTTAATCGTACCTTTCAGAATTATAACTAAACCTTCAAATGTCATGTGTTTAATCAAGGCGCTCCCTGGTGGGTGAATGAATATTTAATTAAAAACTATCTAAATATTAATAAATATGCGGTAACTGACTACTGTTAGAGTTTCAGTATTATTTTTAAAAATAGAAGAGAATTTTTGTTCATAAATATCAAAAACAATTTATTAATTTATTAAAACATTCTTATTACAAAGCAGTGATTTATCCTTTTTAACACCTGGTGTTAAAAATGTGAATTACAGGTGGGCGGGGCTCAAAAATGAGTGAAAATTTAATATTAACGAGATAATATTAAACTAAATAAAATTCATATAAAAATAAATAAATAAAGGAAAGAAAATGAAAATTAGAAAATGTGAAAAATTTAAAACGTGTTCCGTTAATCTCGTACTTTTCAGTATTATAACTAAACCTTCAAATGTCGTAATATGTGTTTAATCAAGGCGCTCCCTGGTGGATGAATGAATACTTAATTAAAAACTATCTAAATATTAATAAATATACAGAAACTGACTGCACTTTTAGTAAACTTTCAGTATTATTTTTAAAAATAAAAGAGAATTTTTGTTCATAGATATCAAAAACAATTTATTAATAATCATTGGGGTTCATTTTTATTACAAAGCAGTGATTTTTCCGAACATAATGCACCATAAATATTCAACAGAATCATATTAAACAAATGCAAAAATTAGAGTATATTTGACAAGACAAATACGCCCTCTGGTGGGCGAATGAATATTTAATATAAAAAAACTAAATATTAATAAATAAACGGTAACTGACTGGTATTAGTAGGGTTCAGAGGATGTTTGTCCAGGTTAGTTTTGATTAATTAAATAGCAAGCAATGTTTGGTTTCAATTTGTTAACATCGAATAATGAAGGTACATCATTCTTCCATGTGTCTCATTAGCTAATAGCATTAACTATTAATAATACATAGTAATTAGAATGTTCTGCTAGTGACACTGTAAACACAGGTATCGTAATTATTTGTGGTTGCCATGGCGTACCAGGCAAAACGATGCTGTTCATTCCACACACCGGTTAAATATTGAATCATCTGAAATTCCTAATAATGTTGGTAACTTAATTAATGATAAACTATTTTCAATAGCACTAATTAATTAAAATATTGACAAAAGGAATGAGATACAAAAGTAAGGTAAAATACTAAGCCATTTACTACGCGCTGAAATAGCTATGGATTTGGATCAGGACCAAGGGGGTGCCTAGGTTGTGAGCCAGTTTTTCTTAAGATAAGAATTTGTTGATATGGATGGTCATGCAGTATACTATAAGATGATCATAGCTATAATTCGCACGAACAGCTAAGAAGTTTACTGAATAAGAGATAGCACTAAAAGAGAGAAATTGAAACTTATAATAAAGCTCAAGATCTCAGAAAAATAAGATGTTTGCAGGACTAACTTGTTTTTGTTGCCGAAAGGATTTAAACTATTATAAGTGGCCTCCTTAAATTTTTAAAAGCAGGAAAAACTTGCCTTTGTTACGAGTTTCTCTGATATTGCACAACTATCAAACATATGATCCTCCTAAAAATTTAATTGACCATTTGTTTAAAAGATGAGACTGCTATGATAGTCTGTTTCCAGGACTTATTGGTCTCTTCAAAAAGCAGTACGCTCTAGTTATGAAGAAAATAGATAACTTTAACTATATTACAACTTTGAAAACTTTGATTTTGTATACCCCATGGCAGATCACATCGAACAACTTCTTTTGTCTGCGTGTTGTGACTAAAGACCAGCTATTATTGATGAGGGACCAGTTAGTGCTGAAATAGGCTGCCATAGCAATCCCATCTTTTAAACTAGTGGCCAATTAACTTTTTGGCGGACCGTCTGTTTGAAAGTAGTCCAATTCCAAGGAACCTCGCTACAGAGGCGAGTTCGTTCTGGTGTTAGAATTAAGCAAATTACATTGAGTTATACTTAAGGAAAAATTAATGGATGAAAAGCTGACAAATCTGACAGATCTTACTTTGAATCAACATCTAAAAGAATTGATGGCAATCATCATCGAAATATGCGACGAGACGATTCGATTAAGAAGAAACAGGCGACAAAATTCGGTTCCATGGTGGTCCCTAAACCTTTCTACTCTAAGTAATCATACAAAGAGCGCAATACAAGATGTTCAGAGAGCTAGGAGAGATGGTAGACCTGAAGATGAGATAAACCGATTGAATGAAATATACAGAAATGCGAGAAGGACATATTTCAACAATATTTACAAAGAAAAACGCTCCGCTTGGAAACGCTTAGTTAAACAAACTATAGACCGGGAGCCCTGGGGCTTTATCTACAAACTGACTCTTGACAAAATTCATCCGAGGGAAATCTCCTCTGTACTTAGACCTGATAACTCTGAAACTCTGACATGGGCTGAGACTATGGAAACAATTTTAGATGAATTGGTTATGCAGGATGAAACTGTACCAGAAAGTCCGGTACAAACAGGCATTCGTTTAGAACATCTTTCCTACGTGGGCCAAAGTCACGAAATGATTTTAATAGGGACGAGGTAGGTTTTGCTGTTGCGACTTTGCATGATGGTAAATGCCCTGGACTGGACCTATTTGAAGAATTTATCCTTGTTAAAAGAATCTGGAGCACCTGCTCCCAACTGATGATGAACCTCTTTAATGCCTGCCGACAATATGGATCCTTCCCCTCTCCTTGGAAAAAAGCAAATCTTAAATTACTCATTTAGAATCCCAACAAAAGAGAAAATCAGGCAAATTCATACTGCCAAATCGCTTTACTTCCAGTCTTCGGAAAAGTACTAGAAGCTGATTGCAGCTAGGTTCCAAAAGTACTGCAAAGAAAGAAACCTAAACTACAAATATCAGTTTGGTTTCACTGCTGGGATGTCTACGGTGGATACTATTAACCTCGTTATTAATAATATTTCAGCCTACGATGAAAAGTATGTCCTCGGCCTCCTTGTGGCTTCAAAGGGGCCTTTGACACTGTTTGGTGGCAAAGTGTCCTGGAGAGGTTCCGAGAGACCGGGGTCTCCGTGCCTATTTATCGTCTCATCACGGATTATTTCCAGAAACGCTCACTTGTGGTCTCCAGTGGATCCTGCTCTGTTGCGAGACCTGTGACTCGCGATTGCTCTCAGGGATCAGTTCTCGGACCAGTATGCTGGAACGTGGCCCTTGATGGGTGGTTGGCTACCGAACATAATTGCACTACTAAGATCGCTTACGCAGACGATTTAGTTATCCTTGTTTCTGGAAACTCCAGACTACAACTTGAAATCCGTGCTAATGAAGTCCTATCAGACCTAGATGAGTAGTGTAGTACACATAAATTAACTATTTCTGTTCCCAAAACAAAACAAATTCTTCTCAAAGGAAAATTAGACCCAAATAGACTTCCAAGTATTAAGATTAAAGACCAATCAATAAAATTAGTTAACTCGTACAAATACCTAGGAATTATGTTAGATAACAAACTTCAATTCATTACCCATGCTAAATATGTACTAGGCAAAATAATCAGAATTACCAAAGGTTCTTGGGGTCTGAAACCCTCCACTCTCAAGCTGTACTACAAATGCATATTTATTCCTATTGTCTGCTATGCTGCGGGCGCTTGGGGCCCCAGTATAGAGTCATAGTGGAAAAAATCTTGCAGAGTCATAGTGGAAAAAATCTTGACTCAAGCCCAGCGTTTCTTCCTGATTGCAACTTCAAGAGTTTGTCGCACGATTTCAACGACTGCCAATTAAACACAAAGTACTGTACAATTACTTTCAGTATTGTAGAAGGAAGGATATTGCAGCACAGTCAACCAGTTTTCTGTTAACTCGGACGTGGCAGTCAAAGAAGACAACACTAGATTAAGAAACCAGTTCCTCCAGGAATGGCAAAACGAATGTACTAATGCCAACACTGGAAGAATTACTATCCTTTTTATACCTTAAGCTGCTGAATTTGACAAAAAACATTGCCCCTGGTTTAACCCAGGTCTTCACCTAACTTTCCTTATATCCGGGCATGGCAGCCTAAACTCAAAGTTATTTACTCTGGGTTTGGCTGCGTCTCCTCTATGTAAATGTGGCTCAGAGGAGGCAGTCCAACATGTAATCTTAGAATGTCGATATTATGTAGATATTCGATTTGAACTTCAGACATTGACGGAAGTTTGATGTAAATAACTTCACCAAGCTTTTAGAATGTAAAGGAAATTATGTTATTAGTGTACTACCACTGTATATAGTTGCCTCCTTGGTATTAATAGTATTGTTACAGGATCTCTGATCAGGAAATTTATTTGTATTTATTGCCCGACGGCAATATCAGCGTTTAGTATATATAAGTCGATGTGTCAGATTCACTGATGGGTGGGCGGTGTCCTGGGACTTTGGCCTCTAATAAGGTGCATAAATTGTAAATCTTAAATTCTATAAATTGTATGTCTGACCTCATTGTAACCGAACTGATAGGTTTTAACTATCTGTATAGCTGTATAAGTTGTGAAGGTTAATGTAGAAATTGGTGCCTTCAACATATTGTAATAACTGAGTCCTAAATGCTATAGATAGATAGTCAAATGTGCGGCTATACTACATTGGTCTCAGGCAAGAGACTTATTTATTGTTATCGTTCTTGTGAAGTTGGTGGATCAGGATGTTTTGCAAAACCACAAATTGTAAATAATGTACAGTTACTCTTCAGCGGCGGATAGAGGAAACCCTGAAGCCCGCAGAAAATAATAGAATACTTTGAATTATCGAGTTATATGCGCAATTGGCGAATTTTGCTCACCTCCACTACAACAGATGGAAGTTTGTTCCAACTATCAACCACCTGCTGACTAAAGGCGAATTTCCTCACAATCTATTCTACAATTGTCTTTCCTCAATTTGAATTTGTGCCCCCTCAGGTGAGTAATCTGAGCAAGAGCGAAGAATCCCATTAGCATTGTGCTTGCTCAATCCATTCAAGGCCTTATACACCTCAATTAGATCACCTCGCAGGTGCCTAGTCTCCAGAAGCTGCAATTTGCAGAACTTACGCCTTTTTCGGTAAGAGGACTCCTTCGTTCCCTTCACCAGCCTTGTTGCCTTTCTCTGTACTCGTTCTAGCAACTCTACATCCTTCCTAAAATTAGGCTTTCAGACCTGTACGCAGTAATCAAGGTGTGACCTGACCATTGCCTCATACAAAGGGATAATCACCTCCTTTTCCCTGCTCGCAAAATTCCTGTATATCATTCACAAGACCCTATGACCTACTCTGGCATTCTGTCTGCACTTCTCAGAAAACGTCATATCTGACTGCACAATTACCCCCAGATCTCTTTCATTTTCTATTCTTACATTAAATATACATACTCCTACATTGAGGAGTTATATTCGTACTCACATATCTGTTTTCAAGGACTTGTCTGTTCCACTTTGTCCACAATGAGAGGGTCTGTGGCTGAGATGGGTCTTCCTTTTCTTTGGTCATCGTGCAAACTGCTTCTCCCACACCAGAACAGCCTTTTTCAATTTTTTAGTCTCACATATTGGTCAGTCCTCCTCATTCACAGCTTTCATCTCCTCATGGATTTATATTTCTTCTTTGCCTTGCAATTTCTGGTGAAGGTATATATTTTAATAACAGAAAGTAGTGACTCCATCCAACGAATTCTCAAATTTTAAATAGCAGATTACTGTTGACCGCCCCTTGCATTTTTTTACATCTATTATCCTGCAGTGTTGCTCTGTCATTTGAATTATGCTTAAACTGCTGCTGTTGTAAAGACTTCTAATAAACAGTTTAAAAACTTTTGTTACACGCACATCCAACCGCTATAATCCTGCGTTAATAACTTTGCTTGTAGATATATGAACGGTGGTATAAACTGCTCTTCCCCTTGTCAGAGTTCCGTATTAACGTATTCTCTGATTAGCGATGTCATCGCTTGAACACACTTGTCTCTAGAAGATTGTGTGATCGATAAGCCGAATACCCACCCTCAGGTGAGTGTACCACTTAAAGCTGTTCCTATCTAGCCTTTCATCACCGCTGTCGACATGTTGCTCTGTGACTGGTTAATTGGATTAGTCTTTACTGGATATTGCCGTTAATTCGGTTTGCTGTTCGTTTTAATCTTCTACATGCTAAAATTCGTATTAGGGAGTTCTTCTCTGGCATTTAGAATACAGTGGGCGACTTTCGTTATGAGTTTGCGACTTTCAGGAACAGGAAGTGATGTATCCAACGAAGACTCCATTATCATGGAGTCTTCGATTAGACTAAAAAGAGCTAAATTATCAATATTTTTTCATTACGTGGTTATCCAACCGATATGAGTCTGTTAACTTTTCTTATAAATGAAAATAATATAAAATTTTATTATTAAAAATATTTATAATAATTATTTCATAATCCATGTCCTGACGATATACATCCCAAAAGAGTATCCCGACATTATAGTCCATTGGACTTTCGTGGAATAAAAAGCGACTCAGACCAGTATATCGTGGTCCATGTGTTGACGATGTACACTAGCTTCCAAAAGAAGGATCCGGACATCATAGTCCAGTGAACCTTCCCTGATATAAGTGTCTCAGACTGTATATAAGGAAAGCGTGTGTGCCACATAGGGTGTTAATATCCGCTGCCACATTGCCGATTTGTAGATCATGATACAGCACATCATCAAATAGCATACGTAGGCGATGTTAGCATGAAATGGAAGCATACCGTAGCATCAACCAGGAGTTTAGGGCGTCAGTAGAGCGAGTTGACATCTCCAGGAACACACTACATAAATCTCCGTGGTCTCAATTTCATAGGAGAATGGTGACCCCTAAGCCAAAGATCACCAATCGTATTCAGCAGTCTCACCTTACATGCTACAGCGAACGCTTAGTTGGTCCTTAGAGCAGAAGAAATCTGTTATATGAAGGGATGAATTTTGCTGCACCATATTTCGATCATCTGCATGGGAG
Source organism: Mastigoproctus giganteus (assembly GCF_048544385.1). Lineage (NCBI taxonomy): Eukaryota > Metazoa > Arthropoda > Arachnida > Uropygi > Thelyphonidae > Mastigoproctus > Mastigoproctus giganteus. The sequence goes on along the minus strand of NC_143579.1, from coordinate 216,722,371 downwards.
TGGCTTCGAACAGTGTATGCCAACGTCTGCTGTAGTAGTAGTAATGGAGTCATGTGAAGCAAGAAAGCAAGTGTATCATCAGCTTATGTAGAATCAGCGCAAAAGAAAAAAAAAACTAATTTCACACATCCATTCCCTCTTAACATTTGTCCAGTTCCTCCTTCAATTTATTTAAGCTATCAACTTCCACAACGACAGATGGAAGTTTATTCCAGCAATTAACCACCCGCTGGCTAAAACAAATTTCCGCACATCTATGACTGTCTTTCCTCAATTTGAATTTATGCCCCCTCAGGTTCGTAATCTGAGCAAGCGAAAGAACCCCATCAGAATTCAGCGTTTTCAACCCATTCAAGACCTTATACACCTCAATCAGATCACTTCGCAGGTACCTAGTCTCCAGACTTTGCAATTCGCAGAACTTAAAAGCCTTTCTTGGTAAGAGGACCCCTTCGTTCCCCTCACCAATCTTGTTGTTCTTCTCTGTACACGCTCAAGCAACTCTGTATCCTTCATAAAATGAGGCCTCCACACCTGTACGCAGTACTCAAGCCTGACCATTGCCTTATACAAACGGATAATCGCCTCATTTTCACTACTAGCAAAATTCCTGTATATCATTAACAATATCCCATGACCTGCTCTGGCAGCCTGTCTGCATTGCTCAGAAAAGTTCATATCTGACTGCACAATTACTCCAAGATCTTTTTCATTTTCTACAACCCTAAGGGTAGTACCACACAGTTGGTTCGTTTCTCTGGGGTTATTTCTACCCATATGCAGTACTTTGTATTTGTCGATATTAAACTTCAGTTGCCACTTCTCAGCTCATCTACCCATCTTTTCTAAATCCTGTTGCAGTAGCACACTACTATTATACCATTACTTCATTAACAACCCTGCCAACCTTTGTGTCCTCTGCAAACCTCGACATTAAGCCTGATATACCTTCATCAATATCATTGATAAAAATACAAAACAACACCAAACCCTGGGGAACTCCACTAATAACATTATTCCACGAAGAACAGCGTTCCATTGATTACTACTCTCTGTCTTCTTCCACTCAATCACCCTTTTATCCATTGTAGCAACTTACCCTTAATACCATTCTTCTCCAATTTGTACAGTATTCTTCCATGCGCAACAGTATCAAAAGCCTTCCTGAAATTCCAGTATATGATATCAAAATTATTTTTGCGTCCAGTTCCTTTGTAACCACATCATAGTATCCAATAAAATTTTTCAGACAAGACTTCCCCTTAACAAACCCATGATGTGTCTGAACTATAACTGCAGGCTTGTCTAGATGATCCTGCAATGCTTCTTTAACCAGTGCCTCCATTATGTTTCCGGGAACCGAAGTTAAACTAACTGGTCTGTAATTACTCGTGTTACCCTTCGAACCCCCTTTGTGAATTGGGGATACATTTGCACATCTCCACTCCGTGGGGACTTCCCCTGAGTCCAAGGATGCTTTCATAATTATGGCTAATGGTTTGCTTACTTCCTTTGTCACCTCCTTTAATATAACTGGATAGATCCCATCCACCCCAGCTGCCTTTCTTATGTTTAACTTCAGTACCTTCTCCTCCACTTTGCTCTCAGTTATTACAAAATCATTTAATTCCCCGTTAGAGTTTGATAAACATCTGTCCATCTCCTCCTTGAATAACTCCTTATGTGTGAATGTGGATGCAAAATACTCATTCAGATCATCAGTTATCTGAGCAAGATCATCAACAGTCGAACCATCGATATCAAGTGGACCAATTTGATTCATCTCCTTCCTTCTAGAGTTTATATAAGTAAAGAAATCCTTGCTGTTTTTCTTAGCATCTTTTGCCAAAGATTTCTCGTAATCTGCCTATGCTTGCGTAATCTCCTTTGTGACTTGATTACAGACTAGCTTATATCTGACACAGGCTTCTGTGTCACCTGATACTTTACATGCATCACATTCATTTTTCTTCTCCGCCACTAGTCTCATAGTTCATCTGACATTCATTTAGGCCTGAACCTTGAACAATATTTCTTAATCGGTATGAAAAGCCTAGTAGCTTCCACGATTACTTCCTTGAGTACTTCACATTTAGAATTTGCTGTCGGTAACATTCAGTTGGTCCCACTGTACACAATTTAAAAACTGTCTGAGACCACTGTTGTCATCTTTACAGAAGCAAAAACCGTGCTCTTTACCCCTGATGGTAATTATATCTTTAAGTAAATCCCACATGCACACTGTGATCACTGCCACCTAGTGGTTCCTTTATCTGCAGATTCTTAATGCATGAATAATCACTACTGATAAACGGATCAAGAGTGTTACTCCCTCTTGTTGCCTCTATAACATGCTGCTGTAGAAAACAATCATCCAATAAATCCACAAAAGTCTTTCTAGTGTACGAGTGACCAATCCACAAGTTCCACTCAATATCGGGTAAGTTAAAATTCCCTCCCCCCCATTATAACACGCACAAGAGTGAGTGAGCTCTGGCGTTGAGATGGGCAGCTGAGAGCTTTATGGGTTTCCCATTTTAATACCTTCAAGGGAATCTACCCGACTCTTCAAACTCTCATAAGCGCCCATCAGAACACTGAGTCGGCGCCTAATATCTTGACACCCTCTGCACCTATCAGACATCCTCCTATGCTAGATCATGTCCTGTTCCAGAGAGTTCTGCAAACATTTCACATGTTGCACATATTTTAGGCTGTGATGCGTTGGAGTATCGCCTCCCTCGGTTCTCTCCCTTTATCGTTGGCATACTTTGTGCCAACGATAAAGTTCAGAAGAGCTAGGCTTATGATGTGGGGCTGATTCTCATGGTATGGCTTAGAACAGTTGATAATTGGGCAGGGTACCATGAATGCATACTCCTACTTAACATTTTGACAGTTCCATGCTCCCTACAATGTGCAGTTTTTGTAACAGACCGATGTTTATAATAACAGAATAATGCCCCATGCCAACCGCCAGTTACGTTCGAGAATGCTTCGTGGAAACGAATGTACAAACTTTAAACTGCCAGTGCAGAGTGCCACTTTGAACTAGAACACCTATAGGATGAACTGGAACATCGGATCTGAGCTAAACCAACACGTTTTACATCGGTAGTTCATTTGATTACTGTTCTTCAGAAGAAATAGAGGATAATACCCGCTGGAGTCTCCGATTCATTGGTGGAAATCCTATCCAGGAAGCTGTTGTAGCGAGCAGAGGATCGACATACTATTAAAGTGAGTGCCAGAGACTTCAATTGAAATCCGGATAATTTTTTGGATGTTGCGTATTTGTTTACAAATGTATTTTACAAATCCGTATAACAGAAGAGAAATCTGAACAGGAGAATACATCCCATGGTTTCGTTACATCAAACAAACTCAATTTTGTAATGATCTAATGGTCTCTGTTTATTTATGCAACTTATCAATCATCATCCATCCATTATATTCTCAGAAAAACATAATAATCATGACTTTAAACCAATTCTACAAGTATCTTGTTTTTCCAGTAGGGATTTTAATCTGTGTACTTAATATTAGGCATCAAATACTCCAACGATCCAATATTCTTTCAAGTTATTTAAATTCTAGATGCTGCTGCCATCTAGTGCCAACTGTTGCAATGATACTTTGCATTACCCACACAACCTTTTTATTTATCTATCATTAGTTATTGTACACTGACTTGAAATTTGAGCAACACGCACAAAAGAAAGTTGTAATTGGTCAAAAACGCTTCAGTTTTCCAGTACGTGTAAAGATTTTGAAGTTTTTGAATTAAGAATAAAATGTAGCGCAGTAAATCTGAAAATAAGATTGGGGTGAAGTAGAATTACATTGCTCACCAACCACAAAATATCGAGCTGTAGTTATTGCCTTCCAGTACCCATTACCAAACCTTTTGCAACGTTCTCTTAGACTGCAACCGGATTTTTCATTCCCTGCGCTGTTATGCTCTATTGCTTGGACCTTTTGCAGTCCATCTTTCTTTTTCCATTTCTCTCACGTAGCTGTCCATTTTTACTTTTCTTGTTTCGACCTCTCGTTTTATGCTGTTAGAAAGATCAGATTTGAAGAAGTTGTGTGTGTGGGGCAGTCAATTTATAATCGATATATGAGGCTGGAGAGGGTTTTTACAAGAAATGCAATATATTAAAGTGGAAGATACTGGTACGATCGAATTTTCAGTTATCAATGTCCTTTTCAGGAAATCTAGCGATGTCTCTTTTTTGTTACAAGAGAAAAAACAAACTTGAATTGTCTAAGATTATAATATATTATATTCTTCATTAAATTATAATTAAAAAGAGCGATAAATGGTGCACTTTTTTATTTTTAATATTAATTTTAATTTTGTTCCCACATCCTTTTTTCTGAGGTTTCCTTTCTAAAGCTTTTTTCTTAATATATATTTCCCATGAGTTGAGGAGTACATATCCTCCATTCCAAATTGCTTTATGGTACTACGTCTAGAGTCAATCTCCTCTTCTCTTTTTCTTTCTGTTCCTTTATTTTGGTGATGAGTCGACTTGTCTGATGTCATGGTTGAGACGTATTATACGACTGTCCCAACTACGAAGATCATCGAAGGAGACTCATTGCCAAAATACATGACCTACCACGAAGACTCGAGCACTTGTTCATTGTAGACGAAGTCTACAGTGCACTTACCAAGTATGCATAGGTGGTGTTTGTATATCGCCTGCGCACCTTGAGGACACTCCTGACTGCGATACTGAAATCTTATTATCTTTAACTTAGCAATGCCACCTGAACCATACAACTATGTCTGATGTTCCAGAAACTGCATTAATGCGATCTGGACTTGACTGCAGTGTAGACAGCGACTGGCACCCACCCCCCGACTTGATACACTTGCGACGTCATGTTTATAAAATATGATGTAAACCCGATAAGTCTCTTGCTCTCAATTACACATGAGGCCAGAAATTGCATCAAACATAGCTGTACTGCTCCTGACTATTGCCTTGACTATCATCCAACATGACTTAAGGGTACCGACTCTTGCACTACGCCCCCTTCCGGCATAACGTCCCTTCTTGTATCATGATTCTAAACTATAATGTTACCTGACCTCATGGACTAGACATTTGCACTGGAATACCAGAAAAAAATTATGAAATATAATGCGAACCCGCCACAGTCTCTTGGACTGAGTTACCACCGACGGTGGTAACCTATGGTATTTTCATTGACAGGACTCTTTTGTTTCCATATCCCAGTATGATGAAGCCACGTTTCATCACCAGTTACAATTCTTGAAACCCTTGTAGGTCTGCAACATGCACGTAAAATTTCCTACAAAATATGAACCCTGTTTCCGAAGAATTGGAGCATACTTGGGACGCAACAAGAACTGGCCTCCTGAAGAAGATGACCAGCCACCTCAGAAATACTGCATTCTCTGTCGCTCAATAGAGACTTTAATGTTTATCCTTCATAACCATCTCTTCAATTTTATTGCTTTTCTGGAGTTGGCAGTTCCTTTGCATTGTGGGTCATCTTCTATGAACTTTTGACCCCACTTAAACTCAGTAGACTAAAATATCTTCTAATCAGAAGGGACATTATCACCATATACAGCTTCATGTATTCATGCATAATTTTTAGTCTTTCCTTTCTTTTCTTTTGTATGAAAAATTTGATGATGATCCGACGCTTCAATTTCGTGATATCTATCTTTTCGTTTAGGTTGGATACTTTAAATGTCATCTGTTCTTTTACTTCGCAGTACTGAGCTGGATCATGCGCGAATAAGACACAGACATTTATAAGAGTATAAGATAGTGTCTCAGTTGAAGTCTCATTCATTTTTAATATTCTTTTCGATTACTTATTTTACATCTCTAAGTGGGAGGCAATTGCAACAAAAAAAGAAAAACTGTTGCTAAATGGTCATAGTTAATAATAATATTTTCTTAAATAAAAATTACCATATTTACTCCAATGAACCACTCACCCCCAGGGGCGAATTAAGAATGACATAGGCCCCCGGTCATATTTAAATTTGAGGCCACTGTAATATATATATCGTATTTTTTATAATATTATGGAGAAGATTATAGTAAGAATCATATTAAGATATATACCTAGATAGATCTATAGAAAACGCATAGGATATACAAAAGGATATTATACAAAACTGATCGTTGCTTACCCACAATCTAGGTGACATCGTCTGGGGGTCAACCACCTAAATTGAAAGCGAAACAGAGCGAAATAGAAAATCCCTTATCGCTGTTTCACTTTCAATTTGGATGGTTGACCCCAGACAAAGTCACCTAGATTGTGGGTAAGCAACGATCAGTTTTGTTTATTATCCTTTGCTATGCATCCTAACATGTTCCTTAATCTTGTGGTAAGCATTAAATGTGTGATACGGGGATCATCAATAGTAAGTTTTCTGTTATTCATCTACACCCTTGCCCCCAGCCCATCTAGAGTAGACTGTAAAGTGCATTTTGGTTTGAAGGAAAATCATTTTCCTCTGGAAACTTTAGAAAACAGACTGTCTTAATAATAATAAAAAAAATATCAATTTTATTAGCAACAAGAAATTTGCATTCCGAATTGCAAGTACAGCGGATCAATGGTACATAAATACTCAATAATACAATCAACAGCAACTGTACGTCATTATCCTCCTTTCTGCATCACTTCAACAGACTCTTAGAGTTGTCCAACCCCAATTCAAGCACGCATCCTGGACAAAGCCTCATTCTAAATGTCTGTTTGAATATCGGTCAATCAGCTGACGCCTAAAGGAAGAAATCAATCCGTAATTAGTGAACCGGATCCCTAGATGGGATTGCCCTTACGGAAGGACACCAGCACAAACAGATGAGTGCATCGTATACCTCCCCCTCCTAACGGGCAAACGTGTGCCGCACTGGTGCCCACATCTCATCGTTGGGACCCAGTTCATCCGTCTTGAATAAGCCCACCCTCCACCCTGTTCTTACAACGCAACAGTTTTTCGGTTTCTCCCCTTAACTACCCTCCCGATGAACTCCTTTGATAGACACGTTGGGTTTCCACTACGCAGTGTAGAAATAATGAACGTGCCCTTCATCTTCCTCACGGGCATCATCCATACAGCAAGATGCTGCTCAGTTGGAATCCAAGACATCCATCGCCCACCACATGTACACTCCCTAAACAAAAAAAAAACAAAAAAACCGCATACTTATGAACTAAAGTTACCATATTAGGAAAAGGTCCTAATTATCATAAGAGATAATTAATTTTAATTACTAATTTTTAAGTATTAGTTAAAAGCTAACTATCAAAGGCAATGGAAAAATATTAAATAGTTGCACTAATACTAATGATTATAAATTATTTATATTATTTTAATCAGTTTTGATCCACGGGGAGATGATATAATCATCTCCCAGTTGATAAATATCCTCGGATGGATGGTCGCAGTCTTTGCTGTTTCCCGCAGCGGTAACTTCCATCGGAGGATATTTGATGGCTTAACCACTTCCTACACTGCAGTTCCTCTTGGGTAATAAGGGACATCTTGCTGATGATACCTCGTAGACTGGATCAATGGTCCAAAGTTGTAGATCTGAAGATTTTTTAGTCAAAGTTAATCGAACCAGCTAAAGAGATGCCAATTACTCTGAAGTACTTTAGTGGTGTTTACCAATCAACATGGAGTTTTCATTACGATTTCACCTACAGTAGTCACAATTAGTGGATTGTTAAACGTTTCAGATTCCTTATAAGAATGAAGAGAAATATTCGAACACTGAAGGTAAATTATATTGTTGGAAAATCAATGCCATGACGAAACTACAATGGAAGAATATTTTTAACTAAAACACTTTTATCGATGGGCTCCACGATAGTTCAAATTTATTTAATTTAATATGGAATTTTTCAAGCAAATTTCAGGAATTTAAAGGTGTAACGACATTGGGCTTTACACCCTATACCTAGATGCTACCTGAAACTTTTGCATTAGACAATTTGGGAAAATAGACTGCATATTTTGAAGGATCAAATTGACCATTCTTCAAGCATAAAGGAGAATCTTCAATTGGATACTCCAACTGAAGATTCTCCTTTAGGATTAAATGCTTTAAAAAAATGTTTGGTACGGAATGATGAAAGTAAGGCTGTTTCTTTGAAACAGTTGATTGATTACTTCAATCTATCAAGTTGTAACTCAACTGGCAGACTCTCTTCTGTAGTACCGATCTACTGCCCTGCTGCTCTTCGAGAGAAAGCAGAGAAATCAACGGAGTTAGAGCAACCACCGTGCAAACCCAGAAGGAACCCCAGCATCTTGAAATTTCACACAGATATTCCATTTATACTGGTCATACTTTATCTTCTCTAACCAGTGCTTCACATTTCCATAGTCTTTTTTCATAGGAACACAGTACGCAATCGTGAAGCAAGCTTATATATTGCACACATATAAATACAAATACTACGTTTTTAAAAGAACGTGGACTCCACATTCCCTGACCTTAAATGGCATATTTTTGTGCGCCTAAGAAAACACCTTCTTTTACCATTGCTTTGCACCATCAACTCTTTCTTCTTTAGAAGTGGCATCGTATACAGTTGCTACTAAAGTGGCATTATGATCGTCCAAATTTGATATATAAAAAATATAGAGTAGAAGAAACGGAACTTCACATTCTGTGAAGGTCTTAAACGACAGTTTGTATTATCCATAAAACTTTTACATCTCAGAGGATTTATTAAGTGAGATATTGAAGGCAGTCAATTGTCTTATCCCAGCTTTCGAAATAACAGCTTTCTCAAATCCCCAAATATGGCGTATAAAGTTTCTCTCAAGTTTTGAAAAATTTACTTTTTTTGATTTCAAATAGTAACTACTTTGCTTTTTTATAGTATAGTTCTTGGCATGTAGCAATGGAACTTATGAAATGGCGCTGCTTAATATACTTACTGACCATCATCATAACCATCAAGAGTATTGCTATCCAATAGTCCCATCAATGACTTAGACAATATTAATATTATTAGTGATAAATATGCAAGAAATCAAGCTTATAAAGCATCGAAAAAAATGTATACACACTTCACCCATCAACATCCTCCAAGAATTTGTCTAGTTCTTCCTTGAATTTATTCAAACCGCCCACTTCCACAACAACAGATGGAAATTTGTTCAACAATCAACCACCCGCTGGCTTGAAGGCAAACTTCCGCACATCTATCCTTCCTCAAATTGAATTTATGCCCCCTCATGTGTAGACTCAGCAAAGAATAAAAATGCCACCAACATTTAGCTTACTCAATGCATTCAAAGCCTTAAACACCTCATTCAGATATACCGGTAGGTGCCTAGTCTTCAGAAACAGCGATTTGCAGAACTGAATTCTTTCTTGGTAAGAGCACCCTTTTGTCCCCTTCACCAATCTTGTTGCCCTTGTCCCCTTCCCTGCACCCCATTCCAGCAGGTCTACATCCTTCCTATAGTTAGGCCTCCAGACCTGTATCCAGTATTTAAGATGGCCCATTAATAACCTCTCTCTGTTTTCTCCTACTTAGCCATCTTTATACCTAGCAGTAACTTGCCCTTAATGCCACATTGCTCCAATTTATACAGCAATCATTTATGTGCAAGAGTATCAAAAGCCTTCTTGAAATCCAAGTATGTGATATCAAAAAAAAATTTTTGCATCCACTTCCTTGGTCACTGTATCATTCTATCCAATCTGACCGTTTTTAGACAAGACCGTCCCTTAACAAATTCATTCTCTTAGCGCAGTATAATTGTATTCCTCTCTAGATGGTCCTGTATTACCTTTTTAACCAATGACACTATTATTTTCATAGGAACAGACGTTAAGCTAACAGGTCTGTAATTATTAATGACATTTTTGATCCCACTTTAGAATTTGGCATACATTTGGTAAATATCCAGTCCATAGGAACTTCCCTTTAATCCGAGGATGCCTCACAGTTATGGCTCAGAGTGTGCTTACTTCCCTTGCTGCCTCTCTTAATATAATTGGACATATGTTCCATCCACCCCAGCTGCCTCACTTGCATTTAACTTCAGAAATTTCTTTTGCATTTAACTTCAGAAATGTGAATTTAAATTCACAATTCTTTTAGGTAGGGGATGCTAGAAGTGAATGTAAATTCAAATGTGAATGTAAATTCAAATTGTCAGCAACCTGAGCAAAGTCATCAACGGTTAACCCATAAACAACAAGTGGCCTAATGTAATTTAATCGCTTCATTCTACTCTTAATAAAATCATAAACGTCTTTACCTCTTTGCCAGGACTTTTCATAATCTGATTAGTTGCCTAACCTCCTTTGTGACTTGATTGCAGACTACTTTATATCTACCACAGTCTTCTGTCATCTGATAGTTTTATGCATCCCACGCATTTTTCTTTTCTTCTACAAGTTTCATCAGTTCATTTGACATCCATTTAGGTCTAAGCCATGATCAGTATTTCTTAGTTGGTAAGGAAAGTCTAGTAGCTTCTACTGAAAGCTTCCCATTTAGAATTTGCTGTTGGTAACATCATCAGTTGGTTCTACTGCATAGGATTTATCAACTGCCTGAAACCACTGTAGTTACACTTACGAAAGCAAAACCTCTCCCTTTACCCTTGACAATAGAGATGACTTTAAGAAAATTCAATGAGTACAATGTGATCACTTCCACCTAGTGGGTCTTTTATCTGCAGATTCTTAATGGGTGAAGAATCACTGCTAATAACTATCAAGAGTATTGCTTCCTCTTTTATCGCTCTAACATGCTGGTGCAGAAAACAGTCATCCAATAAATGTTCAAAAGACTCGCTAGTGTGTGAGTGACCAATTCACAAGTTCCAGTCATTATCTGGAAAGTTAAAATCCCCCATTAGATTTTCTGTTTGCTGGACCAAAAACCCGAGTTTTCAGGAGAAAAAACCATGCCACGTTAAGAATAAAGCCCATAAATATTCTTCGCGTCATTCACAGGATTCGAACAGGGACCTATATCCCGGTGGAAGATGGTGATTATAATCACCATGCTACCCTCGCAGATGGCCAGATGGGTGACGACTACATAAAACCTCAAGGAATAACAGAAGATCGTGTATCACGTAACATAAAAATGTAAACCCAACTGCTTAAAGTACAACCATTAAACTACACCCGCTGGCCAAAAAGATCGACCTTTATATTAAGACAGTTACAGACAGAAGAAACGCAAGTAGAAGAAGAGAAAATTGTGACATAAGGTGATGATTTGTGCCTCGTTGAGTACAAAGACTGCGCAGCTATTCAATCAATCTGAAGCCAGGATGGAGGAAATGCATGATCTATCAGACTTTGAAAAGGTCCTATTATGGGTGCACGTTTAGCAGGAACCACGATTCAAGAAACGAAAAACATAACTGGCGTCTTAAAAGCACCCATCTAAAAGATTTTTAATGAGTGGAAAGCAAGCAGTTCTTCCACATCTCAAAGGCGTAAATGTGACAGAAAAACAGTACTTCAAGAGCAAATCCATCGTTCGTTCTCTAAGGAGGACTGTATGGAAAAATAGGACATCCAGTGAGGGTGCAGGAAATAACATCTGACTTGAAACAAGTCCAGAACTTCTCTATTTCAACCTGTATACCATGCACAGGGAATTGAAGAAATTGGGTATTCGCGTGTATTCGCAGTCGCCTGCCCTTTCGGAAGCTTCTATTTTTCAGCGAAAAAAAGGAAAAATCCACTTGCAGCGGTGCAGAGAACGTAGTGATTGGACAGTGGAACAATGGAAGAGTATATTTGTATCAGATCTACTGCACCCTCCAATGTTGCAATTTTATCCTGAAGGTGATGGCCACTTTATGTATAACAATGCAGCAGCGCATCGTGCCAAAATCGTTCAAGAATGGTTCGAAGAACATGACACGGATTTCCACCATCTTCCCTGGTCCCCATATTCACATGACCTCAATCCTATTGAGAATGTGTAGGAGGATATGCTGGAGAAAGCGATTTGGTGGCGAAGTCCTCTTCCTTCAACTTTGTCGCAGCTGCGCGATATTTGCTGAAAATGGTTACTATTAGAGCACTATTATTAATGGTTACTACTAGAGGTCGGTCTGGAGCCCTACTTTTTCAGGAGGTTTGTGGACAGTCCCCATCTAGAAAATGGATAGAAATCTCCAATGCTGGCATCTAGCAACAAAAAAATTGCGAACAGCTGTAAGGAAACATGTTACCATAACTCGAACTAGATTTAGAGAGAACTTATTGGTATTTAAGAAATGTAGATGTTTTTATGGCTATATAAGAATGGTACGCATGTCTTCTGTGTAAATATAAAGAAATACTCTTCTATCTGATCATAACGACAGGGCTGTCAGAAATATAACCAAGAGTCACGTTCTGTTTCGAAGTGATAGCGTAGAAGGTACTGTGTTGTGATTAAAGAGTTTTGCCCTTCCGTTAGCCAAACTATCGTATAGAGATACTGAAAATGGTAGCGATATTGCTGAACATTCCTTGTACACTAAAATGTATCATTTTAATCATCCACGTTGGAATTTTTTCTTTTTAAGCAATAAAAACAGCATTCAGCCTGGAGTTTGGTGCAGTTTAGTTGCGTCACGTTCGCTTTTTGAACATTTTTCTAACAAAATTGAAGCCCAACGTTTTCCACTTTTAAATAAATAACAGTATTTCCAAGTCATCTTTCGATGCCATTGCATCTTATTTGGAATTCTCACTGAGCTACTGAGAGATTATGGCTATCATAAATGGTGTCCATTTTACTACACGCTATCGACAAACAGCTGAAATTTTATTATGCCTTCAGAAGCGGTTTTGCAGATAAAACTAAATAATTCCGTACTTAAGACTTTAACGACTCCCCCGAGTGTTCCATCAACCCCCTCCTCCCTCCTTAATACAAACAGAGCTTCCATTAACGTTGAAATTCTAGAGAGAGGACCCGACTTCTGAAAATATAACCTCCCCTGCACGTTCCATGATATTGGTACAATGTGCATAAGAAAAACGAAAGTCTAAGTCTCGCTCTCATCTTATCGGCATTCTTTTATTTTTTACTTTACTACTCTGTAACGGAATTATTTCTTAAGGCTTTTATCAGATGAATTCTCAAATTTACAGTCTCATTTGTAAAATTTTATATAAAAGAGGATTATTAACTAACTCGATATATCTGTAAATGCAGCTTGGTTTGCAATCATGAGAGATAGATACGGTCCAGTCTTTGAGGATTGATATGTTTAATTACAAAATTAGCTAACTTTAATAGTAGACCATGAGGGTGTAAATCCAAACACGGGCTTTTTGATCTGAGGGACTCTCAGTCGTTTATAATAAAGTGTCTGTAAGAACGTTTGTTCCTATTTACTTGCGAAGGGCGTATTTTTGAAATTTGGCTATGGGTGAAGGAATGTTTTCGTCCTGTTCCAACTGATATTACGTGTTTTTCTAATGTGAGTTGAATTTTTCAGGAAATTCTGTGGGTAAAATCCTTTAGGGGCCACCTTTTGTCTGGCTGTACACGCCGTACCATAGCCACTTGGTGTCTGAGAGAGTACAGCTTCACATTTGACCATTCTTTCATCACGATCTCCTTGTGGGTAGCACATTTGGTATTATCACCGTCCTCTCCAAGCCGAATGGAAATGACCTGAGTTCGAATCCTGTCATTGATGAGAGGAATTTTTATGGGCCTTTTTCAAAACTTGGATGAGTCTGTCGGTCTCAGGCGAGGTAGCTCGGTTTTCCCTCCCGGAAACTCTGGCTTTTACTCCAGCAAACAGCAAATTGGCCACAGAACACACGTAATTTACAGAAAAATTATCTCTTTCTTGGAATACGGAACTTCTGCCGGATTCTCCTTTCGTCTTTCACTCATTCTGTACTTCTGAGATGGCTGCTTTCGACACAACAGCAATTTGTTTCTTTGTTCTCTCAGTTGTGGCCGCCGCTGAACTTTCTCCAATAATAACACCTTTCTGAAAATCGGAATGAACACCTGTTTTCCTCATCTCCGGATAGACTACCAGGCCATAGGAAAGCGTGCAGTATTTATTTGACATCAAGTAACTTTAATCATATCATGAGACAACTTACATTTGTATACTGTACGTTCAATTATCTGTTGATGCCAACTGCAAAAGGTTTAAAATATTTTTGGTTAGTGAGTGTAGCTCGTTGCCTGGAATGAGTGCATTGCTACCTTAGAAGTTTTGATCGGACATTTTCACTCAAAGCTTCGAAATAGTAAAAGAATGGAGTATCTGTGATGTTGGTTGGAGCTTTGGTCAAACATTCCCAAAGATTGTGTTGAACCAAAGATGAAATACAGCTCTTCCTCAAAGCTGCTTCGTATATCTGAAAGAAGAAAAATACTCAATTACATACATGTAGGTGCATCTAGCAGATGATGCATTTGCTGGAGTGTTTGCTGAATGACTGCTGTCAAACAATGAAATAGAGCCATTGCAGCTGATAATCAAGAAAGAACTATTTCAGTTGAATCATTAGAAAAAAATCTGCAGTTACCTACCCTATGCAGAATTTATGGCTGTTGACTTTGTCCGAAACATTAATGAGGCAGTGAACTCTCCAAGGGAATTCCTCAGCTGTTTGGAGCTGATAGTTGTACCTCCCAATAAAATGAACTCAGGAATAGTTTCCATCATATTTGGTTGTAATTTAGAGAAAGAGAAAGAGAAAGATAGTCGTTTGCAGTCAATGATGGCCAATCTGCTCAATAATAATAGAATAAATTTTGACATCGTCTGCAAGAAGGACTAGATATATGAGGAGTACTAATAAGTTTGGAAAAGAATTGATGAAAACTTTGGAGTTCAACTTGGTGGCTCTATTTAGGGTATGTACGAATCCGAGTCGCTTGGTTGGTGATTTATTTATGCACATGTAGGGAAACAGCTTCTTCAGGGAAAAATAGGATGTTTGATTCCTTGTATAAACCTCTTCGTTCGAGATTAGTATTTTATGTGGCCTTTTATCGAAGGATATTGAGATATCTGGGTAAACGGAGTAGACTTTCTGTCGATTATCCAAGACCTCCGAATGAATCTGCCAAAAAGATATGAAGTTGGTGGGCAGAAATTTTCAGAGACAAGAAGCCATTTTGTAGTTGATCTAGGAGTGGATTGAGAGCAGAGAGATTCTTATGGACAAGTGTATCGAATATTTTTGCTGTACGTTTTGCCTGTGAGATCGCTTCTAGTTCTATATGGAATCATTACTCAGTACTTCCAAGTTTTGAGAAGTATATTAAAACGGGCAACTGTATGGAGTCGCCGATTGCGTGTTTTTTTCCCAAACGATTGTTAGTATGCCTTCTGGACCAACCTCGTGGATGGCACAGTTGGTATAATCACTATCCTCCTCGCACCGGTTGGAAAAGACCCAAGTTCGAATCGCGTCAATGATTCGAGGAATTTCTATGGTTGTTTTTCATAATGTGGCTGAAAAAAACATGCGACCCTATCAGTTGGGGATGGCATTGTTTTTTAACTCCCGAAAACAAAATCGAAGCTTTCATCCAGCAAATCGACCACAGAACACGCGCAATTTACAGACATATATATACGGCGCCATATGGCTTAAGTCAGCATCATTTATATTGAAAACTAATGGCGATAATGATTTCTCATTGCAAGAGGCAACTTCATCGTAAAAAACAAAAAAAAAATCTGACTCCACTTTTCTTAAAATCGCTGACGCATCGAAGCTGCATGATTAATAACCTTTCGCACTCCAATCCTTTATTAGCATTATATACGATTGTTCTACAATTCATAAGGTAATTAATTATTCACACAATGAGATCTTCCTCTCTAATTAAAACTTCTTAATCGTAATCAGAGCCATAACATATGGGCACAATTCGAAAGTAAATTCTGTCATCAAATAAAATTTAAGATGAATGGGTGGTCATAAAAAAGAACCCATTCTGTGTGGACCGGATTTATATGTCATCTGATAACGATTTATCCTTTGACAATAATTTTAAACTTAATAAAATGCACCGTTAAAACAAAAACTTATAATTTGCATGAAACTTAGCGATGTCCTACTGTGGAATATTTCGTAGTGAAATTTAAATCGATGGTAATCTTGAGAGTTGGAACTTTAGTGGACTTTAATGCTGATTTACTGCTCGGAGTGAGCATCTTTTTGACAGGTACTGTGGGCCCGAGAAGCTTTCCGAAATCAAGAATAAATCTAAAAGATATTTCGAGTCGTTGGCCACAAAACGATAAAATAATGCTCATCTGCAATGTAACACTGTATGACTGCATTGCTGATATCTTTACACGCAAGAAAACTGTAGTACTTGTGGAGACAGCCTGTATTTTTATCGGTTAAATACGTCTTAGAGCTTAAACAAGAATTGTCCATTTGAGATTCTGAAAGTTGGAGCTGTGTTGACTGATTGTGTGAAAGATTTACATTTGCGAGTGAACTATATCTTAAAATCGCGCAATTTTTATTTTAGCTCTTCAATTTGTTGTTGTTATTAGATTTCAGGAGCATCGATTACTTAGGCCATGTTGCTCCGTGTATATTGTTTGTGAATTGCGTGTATTCTGAGATCGATTTTCTGTTTACTGGATGAAAAACCCGAGTTTCCGAAAGAAAAAACCATGCTACCCTCGCCTGAGACCGACTAACTCAGCCGTTGTGAAAAAGGTCCATAAAAATTCCACCCGTCATCAATGGGATTCGAACCTAGATCTTTTTCACCGAGTCTTGGGAGAACGGCAATCCTACCAACTGTGCCACCCACGAAGGCTCTTCAGATTTCGGTATTTCGAAAGATATAGAATAAACAATAAAATCACTGACTTTCAGCAGTGGAGGTGTTTGAAAGTTAAAATGGGAGCACAAAACAGAACCTTCTGAAAGTTAAAATGGGAGCACAAAACAGAACCTTCTGAAAGCACCCTTATTGGACAGCTTACATGAAAGAGAAGGCTAATAGGAGCGGTCAGCGTGGGAACTGGTGGCCATATTCAAATAAATATGAATATTTATTAAATTGAAGGTTTGGGCGAATAGGAAAAGGCAGCCACTCAAAAGCAACAATTTTCATTGAATAAATTCTAATCTCGCGAAAATTGGGTTGGGTGTGGAACAGAGGGTGGGATGCACAAGAGAACTTTTGCCATGAAGAGAGACGGTGTTTGTAATGATCGCACTGTCTTTGCCATTGCCTACACACTTTATTAAAACATGTTCCTGTTTTGGATATATCCCCTACGCACTATTCATTACACTGGAAGCAGTGAGCAAACACTTTTGATAGGGTAGTGTACCACCCAACCAAAATATATAAGACTAAGCCTGTAGACACCCTTACCACAGTCAACAGACAAAATGGAGACTAAACTGATTGATTATGAAGGATAGAGTTGAGTCTGGAGTTTAAAAAAAAGTATAAATCTCCGTTTACTCTGTCTCGATTTATGTAACCAGAAGCAATCCCATGAAACTCTGTAGTTATTTTTACAACACATTCCAGAAAATCGCGCAGTATATGAGCAAGAGAATTTACAGCAAACAAAATGGTGAGGAAAACGAGAACATACCTCATAAAATCGACAATAAGAGATAAAAAATATATATATGAATGCACGGTGGCGCTGTTCCATCAATTGTATGTCCTCCCACCGATAAAAAATGTTATTCTAACATGTGTTTTCAGCAGACTTGCTGACAAAGTGAAATCGATCAAAAGTCTCCTCTAGCAACCAATCGCGTGTCACGTGCATTTGTCCTTCAACAATCGATACCCCAGCTCAGTTCGAAGTAAGGGTTACGCCGCTCCTAACCCCAGGGATGACTTGGAGTACAGCTAAAAAATAAATGTCCGTTCTTTCCATTTTGTTTTCATGTTTATCTCTAGAGTATGGAGAAATAAATCACCACTGTCGTTCTGTGGATAATTTAAAGACTGATTGAGTGCGCCCATGTTTTTATAGCGAAATTGCTGAAAATCCGATGTTATAGCTTTGTTCTTGCAGGAAATTCCCAGTTGGAAAGCCGATTAATCCTCTTTATTTCTTTAATATTTTAGACAGGGCCGGCTCAACGATTTGGCCACGAGTTTCCTCGGAACATGATCAGCCACCGGCGTAACTAATATTTTTTTATGGTGGCTTACGTGAAAAGGGCCGGCAAATGGTATGATCTTCCAAGGCGAGGACGCCACTTAGAGGAATCTCTAGGCACAGACATCATCTAAGAACAGATTTTTGGGTTTGTTATGAGCGTGCTGCCTGCTGTCCTGTGTGCATAATTTGACCACCCCCATTTTTCGATTCTACAATGCCCGGGTAGAATATTAGTCTCTATCCGACATTGGCGATATGATGTTCTGCCTTAGATTCTAAGTGCTTCTTAACCAACATTTTTATTTATTTTTCCAATTTCCAATGAATAAGGCTACGGTACCTTTTACAAATGCGCGAATGCAACTCCAGCATGACAGGTTCGTCATTCCATCGAAGTCATCTGTTTGATGAACCCGCCAGCAGCCAAACGTTCCCTGAAGAACTCGGAGGGAAATTATTTTCAAATCTCATGGATTCCATTTGATTAACCCCATGGATAATAGAAGAGAAGCTGAAGTCAAGCACCAGACCCCCGATATGGAACAGTAATAGTAGATACAATGGGAATTAACTCATCTTCTTTAATTAATTACTTGAGGCTATTATTCATGTCATAATATCGATGTTTCAATCGGTGGGAAGTTTCTAGATCATAACCTGAGCCCACGATTTGTGCGTCCAATAGATAGGCACATTCCTCCCTTCCCCCAAACAAAGAAGGTCTGGTTTACTTAACGCTCCTTGAGTTTATCGAGGTTCCATCAGAGTCAACCAGCCTTTTTGACTTAGTCTATTATTTACTAAGTTGACTACAGCAATAGCGTTTAACTCGTGGGACTAGAGTTTCCACTGCTAGACACCCTGTCCTACAATTCTGATCATTAGATCGTCTTCTTGATGTTCTGGAGAGGGTAGGAGGGAGTTTATACAGGTCTTAATTAGATCAATAAAGGTATGACCTGACAGCAGCCTGGTCCCATATCCCACTGATGCTGAGCCGGCACTTTTGGTGACTCTTCCAGAGCATAGCCATCGTGATCCATGGAGAGATGTTTCTTTTAAGTTTTGATTTAGAGTATTTCTAACCGACCATCGATTTTTAATCTCCTGGTAGAGATATTTGTAATCTCTTGGTAAATTCTAAGTGCTTATTAACCAAGAGCATAACTCCCCCTCCCATGCCCACGCGAATAGCACAGTACAGCACCGTCCTCCCCACACTTTATTTCCTTCGAATAACTGATGAAAGAGGATTTATCTCCTCTTCGTACTTTCCATCTCCTTCTGAAACGTATCAAAATGTTGAACTGGCATCTATTTAAATGGCTTCGGGTATTTGTATTCTAAAATGAAAAAGATTTCTGTAAATATGAATAATGAACGCGATTAAAACTTCATTTTGAATTTCTTGATTTTTCAGTTCATTTTTATACTTTTTATAGCCATATTCACCAACTAACAGCCCTGCTTAATTAATGACAACCTGTCATTAAAACATATAACCACACTGCAATCAATTTCTAATGGAATAGCTTAGATTCTCCCCCAACCGGAAGTTTTTTGCATTAACTTGCTTTGTTTATTTAATTTATCTGTCAGCCCAAAATACGCCACACATTAATATCGAATGACATATTAAGATAAAATGGAAAACTAACAAATCTTATGAATGTTAGATGAAATTATGTTGTATTTTAATAAATAAACTTATAATGATAATTAATAACGCATTCTTAGTAATTTTTAACTAAAATTTATTCGTTATAACACATACTTCGTGCCAACAAGTAATGTGGTGATGGCTACTGATTTGTTTTTGCATTCACCACACTCTACTCTTGTATTAAAACTTTTTGTTCTAAAACTAATTAAAAGAAACAGTCTTTCTTAACATCTTGGCCTACCGACTGATGGAAATTAGAAAAGTATTTCCTTAGAAGTCAAAGAAGTACAGAGCTGTCCTTTCCAGCTCGGTACATCTCCAAAAGGTATCATATTTAAAAGAAGCCAAGTGTTGAGTAAACTGAATGAATCCTAAATGTCATTCCTAATGTAAAAATGGGCACTGCCTTCTAATTGTGTAGTGGCATCGCAGAAAGAGTTACCATCCCTGTACCCATTTCATTTTATAATCTTGTAGTGCCTCCTTGGATAGCAGTTAAGTTTAAACGAAATTATTAAATGCACGGGACTATATTTTATGGACTTCCATTCCCGAAAACCTTGTAAAGCTCATTAAACATGAAAAGTAATCCCAAAGTAAAAACAGCACGTCGGATCATTGAAAGAAACAACAAAGAGTGGATCTGTGTTGGCCGCACGAAAAGAAAAATTTCTAAAAAAGAAAATGCGCTAAGAAACTGATGTGCGTTCTTCAAACTTGCGTCGCGTGTACCAATTCAGCAAACCAAGAAATGGTGTAGAAAAAAATGCATATTTGTATGTATACGTATATATATCTATCGTCTCCTTTTATGTAGCGTACTGCGCATCTCTTGGACTTTGTGCCTCAGGACAATAAGTACGATAATCAATGGAGAGACCGCCATGAATAATGAAAAGCTACTGCAGTTCTCTTATCTTGCAATGAACGAAAGTGGGTCAGGATGCGGAAGGTCAGGAAGATAGAGTAAACACAGGACTACAAGATAAGGACGCTAAAGAAGAAATTGTTTGCTCACATATTACGGACGGTTTGGTGTGTTCGTGCGTGTGTTACGTGGAAACAAGTAATTTTCAAAGAAGACACGGAATCTTTCTTGAAAAAATAGTTTGTCGCTGCCAGAGTGACAAAAGATGTTCGAAAACTTTCATCCCCAACAATTTCCTTCCTCGCCCGATAACTTTGTGCCTTGGTTCAGCTACACAGAGAAAATAAATGCTTCTGTATAATTAATAATACGTACCCGTTGTACTTGGTTACAGATTATCGAGCTCAATAAATCAAAATGGATTTAGGGATTTTTAAAAATGATAATTAAAATTTTAAGTTGTGTTCTATTGGATTGTTGTTAACGGGATGGATCGTTAACAACGAACTAATGATCGATTTAATGGTTATGGTGACTGTGGTGGTATAATCTGACAACAGAAAGTTGTATATTCGATTTTTGCTGCTGTTGATGGAGAATTTTCTTCGGTATTTTCTCCTGAGTTCTGAGTTTAGTTGAATTTTTGGGTGTTATGAATGAAAATCGTACGCCAGAGTGATTTGGAATTTTTCAGGCTAATTTGTGATTAAAAAATCAGAATTGTGGTTAGGCGATCCCAGATTTAAAATTTTCCATGAATACGGTTAGTCGATAAGGACACAAACATAAAAAATGTCTGATAAAAAAAGAATTGGTGTACAGTGATATTTCGAGCTAGTCTCTATTGATCTAATTCTGCTGAAATTAAATCGGTATGGGATGTAAAATTTTGCTCTTTCCGGTGGTTAAGAGATTATATATCTTCCCATCAGATTTCATTTCTCCTTGCTTATTCCAAACGGGAGTTCCACACTTCTCGTCTTTGGGTCCATCATTGTTTTAGATTTTTATTAACAACTCATGAATGCAGCTTGACAGTACTCTTTGGGATCTACATCCTCACATGCACCGTATTATTATTCTTACCAAATTTCTTCCCCCAGTTGTAGCAAATTGGACAGTTGCGATCTCTACTCCCAAAAGTTCGTTCGACCTTATTCCACAGGTGCTCAGTAGGGCTGAAATCTCGTGAGTGAGAAGGCTCCCTACATTAGGCTAAATTCAGTCTCATGTTCCTGGAACCGGATCTGTATTCTGGCCTCGTGACATGGAGCAGTACCCTGTTGGAAGAACTCATTTGCAGATGGATATACTCCAGATTCAAACTGACTTAAATCTTTCGTCTTGAGCATTCTCGTACTGAATCGCAAATACAGAATCCTTACCGATCTGCTCACCTGCTTTATATTGCGTGGTACGAACACGGTTACTGAATAAGAGCTTCATTTCACGAGTTGTATCGGTGTACCTAATAAAGCGGCAACTCAGTGTATTAATAATACTCTATCTAAATCTTCTGTTTATACTCCCGAATGACCACATAGGTCTGAGCAGTTTCGTTAAATAAATATCACCGAACCAAACACAAAAACAACAGATCAGTTCGCTGTTCTCAATTTTTTTGAAAAAGTATTTATGTATCGTCTCAACGCCATGCTATATTGTCAATTGCGACTTTGTTCAAAGTTTCTATATCTCAAGTCTCTACTTCTTGATGTGTCTGTGTTTCTTTTGTCACAACGTTATTGACAGTTCATCTAAGTCGTGTGAATCCGCTTTCTGGGCACACTTCCAAAAGTCTATGTTTTATGTTCCTCCCTGATGACATCTAGAATGTTATTGATGTAGGCTGAACCGTTTACTCTTTATTATTGAGAAAGAGACATTTGAAAAGATTAAAAATAATTACACATAACTTCGGTAGGAAGTCATCAGAGATACGTATCGGGAAGTATATTTATCTCCTGAGAGCCACAGTAACTGCTTCAGTTTAATGGATGTGTGCTGCTGAGTGTAAGTAGATTGTCACAAGGGAATATACCAGTCGCTCTGGTAAGACAGGTTGCTTCGGGAAACTCTGAAAATTCGAGGATGGGACATTGAAATTGTTTGGAAAATGAGAAAAAATATTGAAGAAAAGCAATTGAAACTGTATTTTCTAAGATTAGGTTGCGCTCAGAATGACAGAAATCACAAAACCATACTGGTTGAAATAAAATTTATGGAAGTAAAAAGTGAATTTAATCTATCGTGGATATTATAAATCCTCCAACTAGGAATTCTGTTTATCAGTTTATCAGTTTAAAGTGGAACGAATGAATCACAGAATCCCATACGATAGTAAATTAACCTTCGGTGCACAGGTGCGTTACGTACATGTCAAAGTGCTTATGCTGGATGGATCGCTAACCAACAGCTGGCACATTCCCATGATCCTGCCATAGTAGTGTCATAAATGTCAAGAATTGTCCAACATACCGTTACGCCTGATATAGTAATAATGGGCTGCTACTTCTGTGTCCAATTTAAAGCAGAACTTGGTGGATAAGTACTAGTTAAAGGTTGGATGCATCAGCAAATTTTCCGATTACTTTGACAAATAAATTGAAATCATTAAGAAGATAATGGATGGGAAAAACTACTGCGGGTTTTGTCAATTATCTAAAGACAACTTTAAGACCTGAAGACATTGAACATTAAATGAGAAATAATTTTTTTTATATAATAATAATAATTTTGATAAATATTTCCCCAGTTTGTTCGGTAGTTGGTTTTGAATGTGGTTGGATTTTTAGTAATTCTTGATGGAACGTTTATGTTAATGTCAGCCAATAATGAATTATTGCCTAACATGGACCGTTTATTATCTTATAAATTAGTTTTCAACCTTTGGTATGTCTTCTAATGTATAAAGGTTTAATCTTTGTGAATAAAGAGATTTATTTATTTATTTATTTATTTTTATTAAATGTAATTTTAGTAGAAGTAAAACCTAATACGTTACAAGTGATAGAATGTTTCATAAAGCGACTCAAACACATAATATAAAGCTCAAAACAGGTTTAAATGTACAAAATTTATAACGTTCTTTGTGAAATCGAACTGTACCCCCCAATTTACAGATCCTGATGGTTTATATCCACTTTCTCTCAAAACCTGTGCTCCTGAACTTACTCCTGTTCTTTGCCGCCTTTTTTCACTTTCTTTTTCGAAAGCTGTTTTCTCTTCTGTTTTGGAAATTTACTCATATCCAGCCAGTTCCTAAAAAAGGGTGAAAAATCCCTCCCATCCAATTATCGTCCATTATATTTACTTATACTTTTTGTAAAGCAATGGAGAAATCAATTAATTGCCAACTCTTAACTATCTAGAAGCCTTCCATTTCACCAACGATCGCCAGAATTGATTCCGTCAGTCAGCTGGTGATATTTTGGTTTATGTTACCCATCTATGAACAAATGCAATAGAAAAGTTTGGTGAAACTCAAGCAGCAGCTCTTGACATTTTAAAAGCTTAAGGCTTTTGATCATGTTTTAACATAAATGTCTTCTAAATAAGCTTCCATTTTGAGGTTTGCCAACTGTTTTTTGTAATTGAGTATCCAGTTTTCTCTCTGACCGCTCAATGCGAGCAATGGTAGATGGCTTTGTCTTCTAACTTCTCCATTAATGCTGATTTCCCTAGGGTTTGGTTCTTTTTCTCCACTCTTTTCCTCTTGTATATGAATGGCCTTCTTCCATTGACCACAAATCCTATCCACAGTTTTGCTGATGATAGCACGTTGCATTCCACCTTCCAGTTGGGGAAATCTTGCTCTGCACAAACAGATTATACTTCTCGATTATCCACTGCCAATTCCTTAAATGCAGATCTTCAGGTAATTCTCCAGTTGGGCAAAGATAACTTAGTTGATTTTAATCCTCCTAAAATCCACTCCCTGTCTCATAGACGTTCTGTTTCTGCTGCATGCCTTTTCTACAGATACTTCCATGAGCACTTTTCTTCTGAATTGGCTTCTGTAATTCCCGCTGTCTTACAAAGTAGTCCGAACACGTGCCGCTACCAGCCAACATCCATTTACTGTCCAACTTCAAACTCACACAACCAACTTTTCTTCTTCCTCATTTATTCATTCAACTTTTTTTCTGGAACAACCTTCCTTCATACATACATACATTTGTATTTCCTGAAAATTACAACCTGCAAGAAGTTCAAGGCTGAACAAGTATCGCAAGGCCATCCTCAACATCAGCAAGTATCTTCTTTCATCATCTCAACCTTCAGTCCAAGCACAGCACAAAGTACTATAGGTTCTAATACCTCTCGTGTTTGGGGTTTTCATAAAAAAAAAAAAAAATCTAAGTTGCTGTAAACTAACAGATATCTGATTTTTTTTTTTCCAAAGTCGAGATCATTGGAGGAACACTTAAAAGCCTCTTGAAATTGAAATTTTTAAGAAGACTTCGACAGTTCAAATTTAAAATCAGTTGTTAAATATTGTTAATATTTTAATTGAAATATTAAAAGCAAGATGTGATGGGAGTTACGAATCCAGAACCTTCTTTGAAAATAACCAAGTAACTAGATATTAGGCCCAATGAAAATTACATTCAAACAGCCTTCGTGGGTAGCACAGTTTTTAGGATCACCGGAACATGAGTTCGAGTCCCGTTGATGATCGGAGGAATTTTTATGGGTCTTTTTCACAAAGTGGCCGAGTTAGTCGGTTTCAGAAGAGCTTGCTTTTTTTTTTGCAAATTTTTTTTCTTGATTGGATGTCACGTTTTATTACACTCGACATAAGTTCAGCTTATGAATGGGTTCTGCTTCAAAAACTGCTTTGTTAAATCAATCGGTTTTAATTACGTTAGGGGATTGGGTGGAATTCATATTTTCGCCTCTGAAAAAAACTTTCCGAAATTAAATTCATTTATATTTTATCAAAAACCTTAAAGTAAATTTTGAATATTTGCTTATGTTAATAAAAATAATTTATACACAAAAAGGATGGGTTTTGTGCGCTACTGTAACCCGCACAGTTCCAACAGTTCGGTTTTTCGTACTACAGCGGAAACCTTCACAGCGAGTTGCCTAGGTATTGCACAACGTCATGAAGAGCGCTTTACTTGTGACATTTAGAAGTGCCATAATGATCTTTTCGGAAAAGAGGTAAACACCATCAGATTTTCCCTTCATGCGCCACGGATTGCTAATCAGGAGTAATATGAGTTATTACAGTCGGTTATAAGATGGCATGAAACTGTCTAACGCTGTGGCTTTCTACACTTTTTTTTTTATTTTATCGTGAAATTTCTAATCCCTAAATTTGTGCTCGTTTTATTTTATTATTTTAAAAATCCGGATTTTAAAAGAGACACTTCGTCTTCTTCGTAAGTAATGCCCTCGTGGGTAGCACAATTGGTATAACCACCGTCCTCCCCGCACTGATGGAAAAGACCTGAATTCGAATCCCGTTAATCAGGAGAGGATTTCTATGGACATTTTTCGCAATGTGGCTGAGTTAGTCGATCTCAGGAGAAGATAGTATGTCCCCCCCCCCCAGAAATTCGGGTTTTTCGTCCAGCAAACAGCAAATTGACCACATATCACACGCAATTTACAGGTATACAAGACACATTATATACGGGGCAGTATGGTCTAAGTTGCTGATACGCCTAAAATGTACAACAACCAACCAACACAAGTGTGTAGTGCCCAGGCTCGAAGAATTAATATTAGTAGTGGCAAATGATGCAAGAAAGCAAACTTATACAGTATCAGCAAAAAAAAACCCTTCCCACATCACCTCTCTAACAGTTTATCTTGTTCTTCCTTGAACTTATTCAAACTACTCACCTCCACAACACTAGATGGAAGCTTGATACAGTGATCCACTGGCTGATGGCAAATTTCCGCACTTGCAACCGTCCTTCCACAATTTGAATTTATGCCCTCTCACATATGTAGTCAGAGCAAAAAGAAAAAGGCCATGATTATTTAAGATTTTAAACGCTACAATTAGGTCCACCCGCAGGTGCCTAGTTTCCAGACGCTGCAGCTTGCAGAACTGGTCCTTTGTGGTAAGAAAACCTTTTTTTGTTCCCATTGCCAATCTTTTTGCTCTGCTCTTCTCTGCATCCATTCCAACAGGTCCACAACCTTCCTAAATAAGGGCTCTGGACCCGTTGTGGTCTAACTATTGCCTTATACAACGGGACAATCACCTCCTCATCCCTGTTAGCAAAATTCCTGTTTATTATTCACAAAACCTCATGAGTAATCCTAGCAGCTCTGCATTGCTCAGAGAACTTCACATCTGACTGTACAATTCCCAGATCATTTTATGCTATCCTGAGTGTAATACCACACCGTACGTTAATCTCAGGTTAATGTATATCTCAATGTTAAACTTCAACTGCCATTTCTCAGCCCGTCTGCCTAATTTTTCTAGATCTATTTGCATAACCTGATTATTGTCATTAATCATCCTACCAAAATTTCTATCTGCAAACTTATATATTAAGTCTGATAAACCTTCGTCAGTATCATTAATAAATACAGAAAACAATGTGCCAAGTGTTATTACTGGAATTCCCCCAACAACGAAGCACAGTGTCCATTGATTGCCGCTTTCTGTCTTCCCACTCAACAATCCCTTAATGCAACACTCCCCTAATTTGTACAACAATCTTTTATGACCAACACTATCAAAAGATTTCCTAAAATACAAATATGATATCAAAATAATTTTTTGCATCCAGTTCATTTTTACTGCCACAATATCTAAACAAATTGGTCAGACAAGATGGGACTTTAACAAATCCATGGCGTGACTTCAGTATAATTACATTCCCGTCTAGGTAGCCCCGCATTACTTCTTTAAACAGAAACTCCATTATTTTCCCTAAAACAGAAGTCAAAGTTAACGGGTCTGTAATTACTCCTGTCACGTTTTGATCCTCCTTTGTGAGTTGGGGATATATTTGCATATCTCAAGTCCACAGGAACCTCCACTGAATCCAAGGATGCTCTCGTATTTATGGTAAAAGGTTTATTGTGACCTCTTTATCTAACTCCATTAACATAATTGAATACATATAATCCACACCAGGTGCCTTTTTTATGTTTTCCTTCAAGAATTTCTCTTCCATTTGCCTGTCAATTATTACAAAACCATTCATCTCCTTGTTAGAATTTGAAACACCTCTGGAATCCCTAAGAAATTCCTCATGTGTGAATGTAAATGCAAAATACCAATTCAGTTTGTCAGCAACCTGAGAAGGATCATCAACAGTTAAACCATTCATATCTGGAGGACTATTGAGGTTCATTCCTCTCCTTCTAGCGTTGACATAAGTAAAGAAGTCTCTACCTTTTCTTTGATGGGTAAGCGTATAGGACAAAAGAGAAATTATATACATGTTTTTATTTATAAAAAAGAAACAAAAATACATTTTTAAAGTTCGCATTACTGTCATAATCGAAATCGTTTTTTGAATTTAACTCAAAACCCCGGAAAGACACTGCAGCTAAGATTGGTAAAGTTTACCAATTCTGATGATCTTCAAAATTAATCAATTTTTGGGAAGTAAGAAAATAAAAACCTTACCGACGAGGCGTCAGAACACCTAGAGCAGTACGAATGGAAAAAAAACCACCTTCTAGAACACTCCATTCTGAGCTCCTTCAATCTGTCCTGTAACAAAGACTATTGTTAGCTTCTCAAAGCCTTCCTTTGCCTTACAAAGGAAGACTGACGTCTTCTAAGCTCGCCGACTTTCAAGGGGATAAAAATAATGAAGAGTGATGAAACATCTTTATTAGAAAAAAGTTCATAAAAATACGTGATCTTTTTCAAGCTATTAAACCTCTCACCAATAATTTTCAACCCAGTATATATACAAGTACAACAAATAAATGTGTCGAGGCAATCACAAAATAATGAATACATTTACTCCCAAAAGCCCTAATTGTAATGTTGATCGGTCATTGATAAATAATCCCGATCCGTGCGACAAAGAAACTGAAATTCTTGTTTAAAAGAATAGTCCATAAAATAACCAAACCCAAATCCTCGGGGTTTGGTAACCATTGAAATTTATGAGCTTTGAAAGAATGTTTGTTGCAATTTTATTGCTATATCTTATTTTTTACGTTAAGTATCAAAAATCCCCTTCCAACATGAGACTTTTCTTGCTAGCAAGACTCTTCCGCATTATTAAGGGCTGAATCCTTCCATCTTAAAAGAAATCCCAAAAGAACAGATGACTTTATCGATTGGCAACGAACTCTAATGCTAATTTACTGAATATTATCGAATATTCCGTGAAGTTAATGCCTTTCTTTCCAGTCTGTAATCGAAACATGTTCTTCATAATATATTAGATCTATCAAAGAGTTTATCAAGTCAACTGAAAGATGCCATCAGTTGGAATCCTTCAGTTTTCATCCAACAATAAAATGAAAAGTATTTACTGATGATGAGTCGATGTACTTGATGAAGCTCAATTTTTCTGGAAATATGAATAAAATCTCATACTTCTATCATGTATCCCATTTAAAAATTAATGGTAACGGAAGAGAGCTAGACAACAGCCGTTTTACCATAAGAAAGATACAACAAAACGATACACTCAATGGACAAAACATTAGAAACCTTTTGTAGCTGGCATCAACAAATAATTAAACATACGATGTACAAATATAATTAGTCACATGGTATGATCACAAGTTCCTTGGCATCAGATCAATTTTGTACGCTTTCCTGGGACGTCTTGGTCGATCCACTCCATAGGAAAGCAAATGGTGTTTCAGATCTTCAAAAGGTGTTGTTAAAGCACGTTTAATGGGAGCCACAATTGAGAAAACAAAGGAAGTCATGGTGTCAAAAGCAACCATCTGAGAACTACACCACTGGAAGACGAAAGGAGAAATGCAGCTCTAAAATGAAGAAACGTTTCAGCGTACAGCAAATGACTGAAAAATGCAGCTTAAAAATTGAAAGATTCGACAGGAGTGGTGCAAGACCGGTCTTGAAACAATGGAAAAAAGATCACTTGGTCTGATGGGTCTCGATCTGAACTTAATATACACGTGGTATAGTTTATATTGAGTCATTTATGATTTCGTTTTTTGTTATTTTAGTATGCTACAGATATCATTTTTCTGTACATTTTTCTTTTCTTGTAGTTCTTTTTCTTTCCTCCTCTAATTTCATCCTGTGATGACTTCGGGTTTCATTTCCTAGCTTCCCTTCCAATAGTTGTTACTTGTGCTGGTTCCGTTCCTTTTTACCTTATTACTGATCATTACCTCAGCTATCTTTATAACTCAAGTACATTTATTATTTTTCTTGAGTTTCTATTTCTGATTCTTCTAAGAGGTTTTATCTTCAATATTTTTCTCCCCATTTCTTACTTAGATATCTAAATGATACCGAAATTACAAAGAAAAGGTTCATTACATTACCATAGCCCCCAATTGCACCCTTCTTGTTCAAAGTCCAACTATTATATTTCCAAGATCAGTTGCTATATTTAATATAGTTTATTAAATAAAGGAGGTATTATATACGTTCAGTATATGCACTCACTGGCCAAAAAGTTAGAAACTTTTTGCAATTGGAGTCAACAGATAATTATGCGTATGGTTGCAAAATATAAGTTGCCATATGGTTTTATCACAAGTTCCTCTTATTAGATGAATACTGTACATCATCCTGGGGCTTGATGATGGTATAGGACAGAGCACTGTACGACAGAATATTCAGCGTATTCATTTCAGAATTTCCTAGCATTCTGAAGACGCCATCAACGCCATCGTGTGCAAGAAGAAATCGATTAACCATATTATATTAGTAATTATATAAATAGTAACCATATAAATACTAACTATATTAGTATTATATCCTTATTTAAAAATGTTTCATAAATATAGTTTTAAAAAATGTAATGTGCTATATGTTTAATCACCACTGATCTGGCTGAATAATAAACTGAAATTTAAGTCAGGATCAGAACTTAGCAAGAAGAGCATGACATACCGCATATGTCACCCCTGAGTATCAAAGGATTATGTAACTAAGCATCAAGTTAATCCAGCCACGAAATTAACTTATATTTATTTTCCCCGGCTGAATATGTGACGTCATTCTTTATTTTTGTTGTAACAGGGTACTTATTTCAATAGTTTGGGGAAGTCTTCAACGTTTTTAAGCATGACATCCCTTTTTGGTACAAAATTGTTGCCCCATTTCATAAATATAAATTACCATAATCCAGTTGTTTGGTTGTGGTCATGCACAAAAAACTCATTTCTGCAAATGTTCTACCACTTCAGATAAAATATTTCGTTAACTCTTTGTCCTGAGGGAACATGCACTTTGTGGACAACCCCTTTTTGTTCTCGAAAGAAAGAAACTATCATTCTTTAGACTTTCAGCTTGATTATTTTAAACTGTGGTCTCTAGCGTTTCTGGATCATGCTGAAGACCCCACTCTTCTTTTCTATGCTTTTATTCAACTGATCGCGATATTCTGGACTTCATTTGTCATTCGGTTTATTTCAAGGAGTACAATACTTAGGCAACTCGCTTTGAAAGTGGAGTGCACTCCTGGTTGAAGCTGATTGGGATTATTTGGAAATATTTGTAGAGCCATCACAAATTTCACTAAAATCTGACCAACAGAAATCTGACAATCAATTATTATTTCTATGTACGTCCGTCCGCATGTAATAATTCGATTCCCAGTCAATGGATTTTCATGAAATTTTACAATTCGCTCTGTTAGAACTATTTGTCCTACCATCTAAATTTCATTAAATTCGTTTTCATTAAACGGTAGACTAGCTGGTGATGGACAGATAAAACCTCGAGGAGTGTGTTTCATATAATTTGTATAAGGGGAGTTTAGTATAAGTTTGGATAAGCCGTGATTAATTAATTATTTGAGATTTCATTTTCTAAATAAGTGCTGTAATTTTGAAGGTCAGAGCTCCTGGGGTCCTATAGACCTGGAGTTGTGAGATATTGGTATATCCTCCTTATTATGCAGATGTACCTTTGATTCACTTGGATGAAGAAGTTCTTTTGGACACATCTTGCATATAACAGAATCAGATCAGCGTTAGTTCTTAGGCACACTGTCTTTTCCAGATGGATGGAAGGACAACGTATCCAACTTGGCTTTGAAATCTTAACATAAATGTATCTTACTGCGTTTTACGTGCAGTTTTTAATTTTGTCTTATATAATTCGTGTGGGACTGCATCAATAATTACCAATTCTGTTTTTGTTTACCATGTATTCCAGGTGCTGGACAATAGAGAATCACTAGCAACGATCCCAGAGGCCAAAGAAGCCCTTTTTACAGAAGACTCAGGTAAAAGACATCCCTACTTATTTTTTTTTAAATAAAATTATCCCTTTTTCTTTCAACTAAGGTATTTAGAAGCAACGAAAACAAATAAGAGGAACAGATTTTAAAATTCAATTTATCTTAAAAAATGAAATTTCCTGAGTTACATCCCTATGTCGACTTAATTAACTTAAACTCCCGCTATTAGTTGAGGGCTGCTTCCTTGAAAATGTCTGCAATCGCGAATCTTAAGGGGAAAAGAAATTTAGGTTCTAGCACACACCATAAGTATAAAATAAGCAACAGGGCCCTCGCCAATGGCCTTTACCATGACAGATCATTTTTCAGTCTTCTCAACACATTAAAATCGCAAGGCAACAAGACTGGACTCCATGGAGGATTCCATCCAGAAACCGAGAAGTGATTGAGCGGTTTCTGGATGGATAGCATAGGTGTTGAGGCGTAGTTACCATTAGTCAAACACCCAGATTTCTCTTTCTGATAGAATTCGTAGATCAACTGTGCTGAAGACCAATGCCATTCGCAACCATTTCTGTTCATTGTTGAGACACTTGGAAACCACTTTGTACAATCGGCCATGGGGTGGTTGATTAATGTGGGGAATGTTTTTCTTCAAGAACTAGAACCCCTGGTGCGTATGGACCAACGTTTCACTGGTAAGGTCTACCGGTAGCTTGTAGAAGACCATGTGCATCCTGCCATGTTGAATTTTTTCCGGACAGAAAAAACAGGACAATCGGGACAAATTTTATATATATATATTTTTAAATAAATTAAAAATATATATATAAAAAGGAAAAATTCCGATAAATTAACTATTTCTATCAACTATTTATTTCTCCAATATTATAAATAATCATAAACAAATATTACCAATGACGTAAGCCAGGTTTCTCAAACGTTGGTCACGATCCTCCGGGAGGTCGCGAAAACTTAATTTTTTTAAAATTTTTCCTCGGGTTTGAAAGTTAATTATTTATTTTTTTCTTTACATTTCTTCTCAATTATAGAAACAATACTATCTTTCTCCATTTCCTTCGAACTCAATTCCCAATATTCAAATTGCCAGTTAAACCAAGGCATCCGTAATGCTCGCGTGTGTTCGCCATTAAATTCTCTTCTCATCGCATTTAAACTACAAAAGCTCTCTTTCTTTCAACTGCGTTTAATTAGAACCACTAAGAGATCGATAATGATGTGTCAAATCGCGCGCATTGCAGATCCGCCCGATGCATCCAATCACAGAGTGCTATAGCAGCGAAAGGTGATAGATGGAGCTGGAATCAATCAGCTGGTAGCCTAATGAACCTCTCTTGCTTTCTCTCTCCTCCTATTCCATTTACTGATCCTTCATCCGTTCTTGTTTACCATCGACTGAGGACGTTAGTAGCTATGCAATGCTTGTGATGACCTTGTTAGTTTAGGGAGAAATATTTGGTATCGACTGCGTTCTTGGCTCTGACCTTGCCAACGTAAGAGAACGGGGTCTTTTTAATGCACGGCTAAGAAAATAAATAAATGCCTTGATTTATTCTCATTAAGCATAGGTGGTTTTTCTTTTACATTGGATGACTAGTTGTTGTCAAGACTGTATGCAAGACATCGATAAAGAACGCAGTCGTAAAACTTTTGAATATTGCACGAAAATACACTGAGTAGTCACTTTAATAGGTTCGTCTATCCTTTTCGTGAAATGAAACACTCCCTCGAAATAACTTGTTCCACTTCATCCAGCAGGTGGCCAATTGGATTGATAGCTAGTGACCGGAGATACCACGGAGTAGGTTGAATTCACTCTCTTCATGGAAACAGTTCTGTACAATTCTGAATTTGTGACAAGTTTTATTTCTGTTAACAAGAGTTTAATCCGAACCGGATTCCACTCCTATTAACAAGAAGAAAGAGGATACGGTTATAGGTGCTCAGAAACATCAACATTGGACAATGGAGAGTTGGGAAAAACATTGCCTGGTCTGACGAATCCCGTTCCTGCTGTTTTCAGCTTAGGAAGACCAGAATATGGAAAACAGTGAATCCACGAACCCATCGTGGCAGGTTCTAATAATGCACCTGATATATTCACCTGCGAATGGATTCTTCCAACAAGATGCACCATGTCACAAGTTTAGAATTCTACAAACTGTTTCCACGAAGAGAGTGAATTCAACTTACTCTGTGGTCTCCCCAGCTGTCAATCCAACTAACCAAGTACTGGATGAAGTGGAGCGAGTTATTTCGAGTAGAGATCTTCAATCATCTGATTTGTAAACAACTGTCGGAAACATTTTGTGAACTAGGATTCCTGTTGCACGCTTTCCACACTTCATTGGATCTATGCTACAACGAATCCAGACTGTTCTGAAGGTTAAGGAGGACCTACTCGCTTTTGGAAAGTGTACCTAATAAAGTAACCACCCACTTTATATAATAAAAAGGCATTTTATTTTATTTATACTAGTAGAAAAGTATGATGGAAGAGTTTAATCAAGAGCAATGTTTGAAGAAGTCAATTTACAAGTTGACTTCCGTGGAACTGTCAAATGTAATTGGAAAATTTTACTTCTGTATCAAATACAGAGGGAGCATATATATAAATACAATATATGTATTTATGGATATGCTGAGGAGGGCACATTTGTTCCTTCCTCCATCAGGGCTAGTTATTCTTCTTCCCTGCATAATACCATGCGACTTTCCATATGTCCTTATGTCTTTAATGTTTCTTGCATCTCCTTTCTACTCCAACAATCGATATGATGAGGAAACCGAAATAAGTAACGTGGTGAATTAATTGCGTACTTCGCTAACATATATTGGAGACATTTCTGCTAGGGAAACATTCACACGTTATTATATCCAGCTATTGTTTACATTTGCGTAGCGATATTATTATTTCGGGTTTCTTAAGTATAGTTGCACTTTTCCCTTATAGTTTAGATTAATTGAAAGCGGCAAACATGAAAAGCGTATTCTTTGTGCCTTAAACTGTTGAAATTAGTTTTTTGTGCCTTAATTTGGTTGGCATATAATTACACATCCTTTGTAAACCATTCAGGGTGTGTTGCAATTTTCATTATTTTCTTTTTAATTTACTTTTTAATCACTAAGATGTAGCGAAATTGCTACTCAGAGCAGAGGGGGGAAGGACAACGTCACTGCTTTACTATCTCGAGCTTCTTTTTTTTTCTGAAAAAGAGGAATTCTTAATTTCAGCAACACGATTTTTTCCCTAGATCTAAGCTGCATTTAGAAATTGCGAAAATCTACAAAATCATGAACATAAATTTTAAAAAAAATGACAAAGGATGGTAAGAAAAATGAACACTACTATTATGAGTTTGGGTTGTTTTCGATTAGCGCCAAAGAAACTCAGGAACTAAGCCATCGGTGTCTGTGAACTGCGTGTATTCTAAAAGTGATGCGGCTATGGAGTCGACTAGCTTAAAAAATATTGATCCATTTACCTCGATCCGATGTCCAAGGAATTAGAAACTGTTCTTGATGATACGATATGTAAGGAGAAATACTTTCTTTGTTGGATTAGGGCTTATGTAGCATTTTATAGAGGTTGTGGAAGAAGACGCAGAGAATGTTGAAGCTTGTTATGTTTGATAAACTACAAGCCAGAGAGAAGAAACTTATTGGACAACAACTATTTTCTTCGGGTAAAACTCCTTAAAGATAGAAACAAGGTTACTATCACAGGTTTGAAGTTCGACCATCGAAAAGACAACTGGTGACTGCTAATTCTTGATTACGTTTTATTTCCAGGAACTGGAAATAAAACGTAATCAAGAATTAGCAGTCACCAGTTGTCTTTTCGATGGTCGAACTTCAAAACTGATTACAAACTAAGAATATGTTCATACAGATCACAGAAATATAGTACAATCAATAAATATTTATTCCTCATTGCAGATAGACAACTACAAATTATCTGCTGGACTAATAAGGAAAACACACGAATCATAATCATCCTAACGGATCAGGAATTCTCCACTTCCAGTAATCGATCACTGCTGGCAATTCTGTTTATTGTGCACATTCCAAAATCAGAAGTAAGCAGAATTAGGAGTGGACGGATGAGCTAACTCAGTGACTTTCGTATGATCAATACAGCATCGTAAACTTTCAACCTCAACACAAAATTATCATTGGTGAGGTGGTCTTCAAGTCAGCAACTGTCGTCTTATAGGCCTACCTTGTATGTGTAATGGCTAAAGGTCAATCAAAGGTGGTTATCTTACCAATCGTAAAAAAACCCATAATGTCGTAAATGTGAACAGACAACATTGCACCATCAAATAGGACCTACAGATATACTATCCTACCAAAAGTAAAGGGACATCTCTCTGACTTTAGTCATGATTAAACAGGATCTGCTACTAGTTCGAATCTCAAAGAAAACATCAAATAGGACTGAGTTATTATTATCCTGGAGCAAGCATGGTTTTTTCTTGTCCAAATTTTCTGAGATTTCTTCATCCCAAAAGTAGATAAACCATTCTTCAGAACACACTCTTCACAATGTCAAGCTGGTGTATAAAGTTCG
This sequence comes from Mastigoproctus giganteus, assembly GCF_048544385.1. Classification (NCBI taxonomy): domain Eukaryota; kingdom Metazoa; phylum Arthropoda; class Arachnida; order Uropygi; family Thelyphonidae; genus Mastigoproctus; species Mastigoproctus giganteus. Next base: position 216,685,768 of record NC_143579.1, on the reverse strand, counting down.
ATTTTAGTAACTCTGTCTCCTATGCCATAATTTTTATAAAGAAAAAAAGGTTTTGGTATTATAATTATAAAGTCGAGTTTTTTTAGCTTCGCTTCTACAGAATGCGTTGATTAACTTATGTAGATGCAGTCTAGTGGACCAACGTGTGTGTGTGTACCAAGCATATTCACTTGAAACAAGAGCTCCATTTTAACGAAAGGGAGAAAGAAAGATAGTGAAAGTGGTTTGAGAAACATAATAACATCAGAAAGTGTGGTGGAGGCTAAAATCTGTTATGCTGGTCAGCAATGCGGATAATTATGTCAGTGACAGGCGACTGAACCTTATTAAAGGATAAAATATCAGGCGAATTATTTATGTCCGTGTAAGTAGATTCGATCAAGTGACCGTGACTCGGATTACCATCAAACAAGAAATTTAAATGCTCTTTTCTCTTTTTATCCATCTACAGCGCGCTAATTTTCCTGAGTGCTTTATGTTTTAAAGCTTCAAGAAAATATAAGAAGAATATGCTTTTTTGTCAAGGGTGTGAAGAAAACTTTAAATTATTACCAATACTTTTGGTGACATACTATATATAATCTTCAAGATCGTCCATTTTGAATTTTCTGGAGTTCTTCTGATGTGAGAAAATAGTAATCTGTACTAGATGGATTTGGAATTTGTAGAAAGTTAATATATATATATATATATATATTTTTTTTTACAACAGAAAGACGAAAAACCTAACCTTTCAGATAATAAGGAAACTTTATGATAAAGAACTATTTATATATAAATAGTTAAACCTTTTCGTGGAAATTGAAATAAAGTTTAACTGATTAAAATGTAATAATTCGCTTTAATTTATCTGAGCAATAAATTATATTTATCATAAACAAATGCTAATTGTAAACCGTATATTTTATTCGATAGGGGGCGCTTTAAAAATTGTAACTTTACGAAGTGTCTGTTGTATCTCAAAAATATGCTTTTCTTTCCGATTCCAGGTTTAGAAAATTAGCTGAAATATTCTTTCATTAAATATTAACTTTTTATAGTTAAACCTTTCGAAGAAATTGAAATAAAATTTAGCTGATTAAAATGCAATAATTCGCTTTAATTTATCCCAACAATAAATTATGTTTATCACAAATAAATGCTGACAGTCTGGGATTAGAGATCGTAAAAATTAATGTAAGTAAACCAAATATATAAATAGTATTTCGTTATACTTTTTAGGAAATTGTATTCAGCTATTGTCCATGCATTTTAAAAAATAAATATATATATATATATATCTGTGACACATTATTTATTCGAATAAATGAATCATAATATATATTTATACGATAGGGGGCGCTCTAAAGATGCATAGCATTCTCGATTGTCGTTTGTACCTCAATCTGCTTTCCTTTCCGATTCCAGGTTTAGAAAACTAGCAGAGATTTCCTTCTTTTAAATATTAACTTCTTATTTCATTTATATATAAATAGTTAAACCTTTCGTAGAAATGAAATTGAGATAAAATTTAGTTGATTAAAATGAAATAATCCTCTTTAATTTATCCGAACAATAAATTATATTTATTACAAATCAATGCTGACAGTCTGGGACTAAATAGTAGATTTTATCGGAGTATTAATGTAAGTAAACCAAATAAATAATATTTCATTAGTTTTTGTTTTAATTGTATTCAGCTATTCTCCGTGCATTTTAAAAAATAAATATATCTTACTGTTACACATTATTTATTCGAATAAATGAATAATAATATATATTTAATCGATAGGGGGCGCTCTGAAGAATGCATAGTTTTCTCGAGTGTCAGTTGTATCTCAATATGCTTTCCTTTAAGATTCCAGGTTTAGAAAATTAGCAGATATTCTTTCATTAAATATTAACTTTTTATAGTTAAACCTTTCATAGAAAAATTGAAATAAATTTTAACTGATTAAAATGCAATAATTCGCTTTAATTTATCCAAACAATAAATCATATATATGACAAATAAATGTAAACAGATTTTATCGGAGAATTAATGTAACTAAACCAAACAAATAATATTTCATTAGAATTTGGGGGTAGGGAGAAATTGTATTCAGTTATTCTCCATACATTTTAATAAATAAATATATCTTTCTGCTACACATTATTTATTCGAATAAATGAATAATAATATTTATACGACAGGGGGCGCTCAGAAGAATGCGTAGCTTTCTCGGATGTCTGCTGTATCTCAATATGCTTTCCTTTTCGATTCCAAGTTTAGAAAATTAGCACAAATTTTCTTCCATTAAATATCAATTTAAATAACTACAACCCAAAGATCTTTATTAATGCTTTCCAAGGCTCCCGACTTAAGAAAACAATAAACTACGAAAATGTCCAACAGTTGATTAGCCTTTCCGTACTCCCATGCTATAATTTATCTGGAAGGAGTCGCCAGCTAATGCAACTTCCATGTTTCATTTGAAGGGGACGCCATGATGACTGCGAGACGCGCAGATGATAAACTGTGCATGTTTTTTTTTTTTTTTTTGTTTTTTTTAATATAACCTACAGCGCCACTTCACTGTCTGTGTAAGATAATTATTAAAACAAAGACAAAAATATATGAAAATTATTTGTTACTTAAACAAGAAATAACTTCCTTTGGCGACAAACTTTTAAAATAAATGATGACAGGTCTGATCAGCGGGAACAACGCACTTTTTTTTAACGAAGGAAATATAAATAAAACATTGTTATTACAGACACCGATTAATGCATGCCTCAGGAAAAATGAGCGAGATGGTGAGGTAGATAGCATTAATTTTTGTTTTTCCTCTTCCGATCTCCATTTATAACTCTTGGAAGAGTGATTTTCTGTCAAGAAACTGTCCTGTCAGTTCGCTACTGTGCAGTTTCCATAATGTCACCTTTCGTTTATAGATTGGTAGTTGAATATTTTCCTTGTCATTCCCCTTTTACAACGCTTTAATGGGAAACTTGTACCCTTACTCTATATACTTCGTAAGTTCATAGGCTGTACAGGAAACTGCAACCAGAGATCATCTAGTGAATAACCTCATCTGTTCTGTCAGCTGACTGGAGGGAGTTGGGATAAGTGTGCATTGGAGGGAAGGATCCTATCGAGGCATCTGTGGAATCGGGTATGCCTTGTCATGTGCATAACATATCTAAAAACTCCATTTTGAAAATTAAACTTCCAGCTCATTTCGCAAAAAAAGCTATGTGGTAAAGGAGTTCAGATAAAATGGGTTAGTGTTGAAGATATACGCATCTGGCTTTCCAAAACTTTGCCATCCGCGTTCCCCTAAATACCGGGGATGCATTGAGGATAGAGACGCTAGATGTTAACATTGGATTAGACTGTCCACAATTTGCGATTAAGCCTTCTAGGCGAAGTTTAATGACAAAATTCACAACCGTTCCAAATTTTTTTTCTCTAAACTAATGTGTAACTGTGGTGATTCGTTAACCCATTTAATTTGATATCGTTCAGAGGTTATCGTGAATTTGATCATTTTAATTTTGAAAATGACCTTAAGACGCACCTTGGTTGGTTGTAGGATTTTAGGAGCATCAACAACTTAGGCCATATTGCGCCGTACATAACATATCTGTAAATTGCGTGTGTTCTGTGGTCGATTTGCTTTTTTTGCTGAACGAAAAACTTGAGTTTCCGGGAGAAGAAACCATGTTATTCTCACCTGAGACTCCAAAAAGAAAAAACATTAACCCCACAACCATTCCTTTTGAAGCAGTAAGAAGTTTTGGAGGTTAGCCACCTTTCAACCGTCAGCAGATTTTGATAGTTTCGCCTGTATTTCTTCATCAATATCATTCAGAAAGATAAGGAACAAGAGAGGACCTCAGTTGCTACTCCAGTCCACTCTGAAAATAATACTTAGGCTGGAAAAAATGGCAGATTGTGAGAAATCACTAGCTAATAAAGCGAGGAAGTTTTTAATCAATGTGAATACAAATATATAAAAAAAAATTATATCGGACTCTTACGTAATAACCTGACAGAAGATATCCAGGGAATGGAGTGGTGCGATTTCCTACATGAGCTCCTAAAAATTGAACCCAATGAATATACTGTACTTAGACTGCTTTATCAAAGTAAATTGCAAATCGCCCAAGAACACTATATGAGCTAAAATACCCATTCAAAGTATAATGGATGTTATTGTCCACTTCTATAAACATAATAGCTTAGATACTTAATAGCTCAGTCTGAGATCTATTATGTTTGTATAGATGGGTGGTCAATTAATCCATGCGTAATCCTTTTTCTTGATATTAAATGTGTATAATTTTAATGAGTATCGATTATTCTTTCATGCACGTTCATTATGCTTTTGGTGGATTTTGAGTTCATTTGTTGGTGTCCACACAAAATTTTATTGAAATCGCTAAAGGTGGTGATGAGATATTTTTAAAAATATGTAACTTCCTTAACTTTTCGCATGAGTGTAACATTATCAAATACGATTGATTTAGGTTAGGCTATGTGCCGTTAAGTGCCAAAGCAACTAAGGCCATGAGGCGTCAGTCTAATGCATCTATAATCGTCTATTCTACGGTTGATTTGTCGGGCGAAAAACTCAAGTTTCCTGGAGAAAAAACCGTGCAACTTTCTCATGAGACATTAACTCGGCCACATTGTCCATAAAAATTCCCAAACTTCGTTGATGGAATTCTAACTCAAACCTTTTCTACATGATGTGAGAAGACGGTGATTATAACCACTATGCTACCTGCGTGGCTACCAAATAAACTGTAACATGTAAAAGAAAATAAATCTACGTTTTCGCCTATCATAAACCTAATTCGAGTTTTACATTTTGTGATCCTTAAGAGGAATAATATTCAGCGAGTTTTTACTTTAAGTGGTTTGCTCCATCTTCTTATGATTGACGAGATCGAGAATGCTACAAAAAAAAAAAAAAAGACTCTCGAAGCAGATCGTTATCTTTATACCATCTCCAAAACCAAATGATCCCAGGAAGTAAATTACAATGGTGTCCTTGATGAAAGAGAAACAAACTCTCCTTTCTTGGAGCAAATTTTAATAAAAAAAAATAAAGTAAAAAATTGTCTGTGTTTTTCGAGAATTCCTTAAAGTGCAGCATTTCTGTTATATCCCATTCTGTGGACTGTAATGTCCACAACGGGTTATCCCATTACATCCTTTCCTCCATTTTAAACTTAATTCTCTGGATCGAATAGAAGAATGCGTGTCAGACTCTGGGTGTGGTATCATGACGAGGGATGCTGTTTTTATGGTTAGATTTTTACGTTATATAATGTTTAAAGTTCTCAATATCTAATAACAAAAAATACCAAAAACATTTTTGGTATTTGGTAGTTGGAAAATGGTGGATTGCAGAGATATTCAACATTCCAAAATCTAAACAAAAATTGAGATTTTTAAAATATGGACTGGTGATGTGATTTGGGATTGATCTCCAAGCTATTGAACAAGATAAGGCTGTCTGCGGAAGAAAGCACAATGATGTTTTGTAATTTGTGATTCCAAGTACCAACTGGATTAAGAAGCAGCAGTACCTGTTTTTTTTTTTTTACCAGGACAGTGCTTTGTAAGTGACTTGCCGTAGTTCTCGAACATCTGTAAACGTATTAAGCGAAGTCGGAAGTAAAGATCATTTAGATATCAGCGCGCGCGAGTGCTCTCTGAGAAAATATTTAAAAAGATGAGGAGAGATTGCAACAAAAAGACTCCCGTTTTACAGTGTACAGTGCACAGTTGTGAATGGTGAATGCCAGTCAGAAAAGGATGGACCGAAATCCTTTTTTCTTGTACATCGTCTACCAATCCACTATAAATAAAACTAAACTTTGGTCTCTCTCTTTTAGTAAATATGCAGTTGTCTGAGACTTAATCTGTGTATGTGTGTGACAAGTCAGTTTACTTTTTAAAATGCATTTTCTTCTCCTCGGTTGGATAAATACATTTATAAATATTTCACAAATTGACTTTTACGCATGGGTTTAGTAATAGAGCAGCGTATGTTTCAGCAAATCCATAACTGGCTAGGATTTATTAATCTCGTTTCGGGAACTTTTTGTGGGTGTTAAAATTACTGTTTGATATTTTCTATTAGTGACGCATCTCAGCTAGAAAAATTCTACTAATCTTATAAAGTAATAACGGATAAATCCCCGTGCATTCCTTTCACCCGTCAAAGTTCAATAATCGTTTAAAAATTGGATTAGGTGAAGATTTTTAGAAGTTTGGTAAAGAGATTGATTTCGGATACTGATCTACCTTGCACGTGCACAGCGGTGTTACAGAAGCTCACTAGTGGCAGGAGAGACTTCAAAACCAACTGGTAATCCTAGCCGCCGGAAAACGGATGCCAACCTCTGATATACAAGGATGTATTCTTTAAAGGTTTTTCCATTTGGGGTAACTATTTAAAAAAATGCATAGTGTTTTGTGGAAGGCGGTGGTTTCCCACATCTATGCCTAAAACAAAATACACTGAGTGATCATTGAATTATGACCGCCTCATCCGTGTTGGACTATGCCGCATAGCTCGCAATATAAAAATCCGAATAGCTTCGTTCTCTAGAGCAATGGTAAATTGCATCTGGTTGTTATGGACGCAGTAATGATATCACGGAGTTTTAAAAAGGTATGATTGTGGAAGCTCCTGGATCGGTTGCTTCCATAACGGAAACGGCACGTCTTGTCGGTTGCTCACGGTCCACTGTGGCTAAGGTATGCAAAGAATGGTGTCGAATGGGTCAAACCATCTCCTGCCGACAGAATTGAAAAGGATTACTGAAAGCGTATGTCCATGGTGAGCCAGGGCCAGCCAGCTTAAGGCCCTGGCTCACCATAAATTCACTGATTTGCTGTAAATTTCAAGTGGGAGAGGGGCACCCAAAAAATCTCGCACAGGGCGCTGATAGACCTGGGGCAGCCTCTGTGGTGAGCAGAGGGTGCAGCGCGTTGTACTGGCTAGACGACAGGTCACTGTGCGACAGTTGGCATTGCAAATGCAATATGGGGAATGCAAGAACAATATCACAAATTACGATGCCCCGAACACTCAGACGTATGCAGTTCCACAGCAGACGAACAAAGAAACACCCTCTCCTGACCGCTGATCATCGTCCAAGGCGAATGCTGTGGTGTCAGTGCTGTGGCGAATGCTGTGGACTCATGTTGCTTGCGTGGCGCAAGCAACACGAGTCCACGAACCCATCGAGCACGGTGCCAACTATCCATGCAGGTAGCAGGGGTTGCTTAATATGGAGCATATTTTTCTGACAAGAACTAGAACCCTGGTGCGTATGAATCAAAGTTTCACTGTTAAGGTCTACCGGCAGCTCTAAACAGACCATGCACTCTGTCATGTTGCATTTTTTCCGGGACAGAAACGGAATCTTCCAAGACGATAATTCGCCATGTCATCGATCCCGCATTGTGCACTGTTGGTTCAAGGAACACAGTGAAAATATCATCCATCTTGATTGGCCTCAAACTTGGCCTGACCTTAATCCAATCGAACATCTGTAGGATGTTTTAGAACGGGAAGTGAGGCGCATGGACTCGCAACCGCCATTCATCTGTTGCAACACTGTGGAAAGCTTTGAAGGCAGCATGATTGCATATCTCTACGGATGTATTCAGACATCTAATGAAGTCAGTGCCTAAGCGAATAGCGCCTATTATCCATGCGAACGGAGGCCCAACATGATATTAGGTAATTGGTCATAATTCAGTGATCACTTAGTGTAACTGTCCTAGAAAAATAACATTTTTCTTTTATGGTACCCTCGTGGATCTTACAGGGACGAGGATTGTCTTAAACATTAAGGTTGGTGTCAGTGTCCGTTGTTTCTTGCACAACTACCAAAGGTCATGTCAAATTGAATCCAGAATTGTACATCAAATGTTATTTATACGAAATAGGCAAATACTGTCCATTAGTAAAAAAAAATTCCATTTCAATATACAGCATTTTAATTTTGTCTGAAAATATTGCGAATGTTTATTGAAAATGAAATCATGCAGGACCGAAAGAGAACATTGTTTTAAACATTTTACGATCCAGGAGAGGAATTTAACGATCAATTTACTAAAATCTGTAATAAGGGTAATATAGAAGACTATCAAGCATTAGCTGATTAATAATACTGAATTTATTGCGTCTCACATTTTACCTTAATTATAACGTAATAATCGTAGTGTCTACATGTTAATGAAAAAAATTAGGTAGCTGAAAACAAATAAAATAATTAAATTTTTACATTTTTATAACACATGGAAGTAGAAAAATTCCATCTACAATAGCTAAAGGATAATTCTGAAGATAATTTTGGTTCTGGAGACTGTCTGTAGGGGTCCGCAGGTGCCAAGCGCTATACTAATGATCACAGCGACTTCCTGAATGATTTTTATTATTACTTGTTTTCATAAATCTGAAAATTATCCTGTAGCCTGTACCAAACACACAAAACTACTTTTGAAAGCCACCAGAAATAAGGTGCTTACGTTTCGATAGTATCTGAATACTGTCTTTATCAGAGTAAACTGTTTGCTCGGAATGAAGCAAAATAAAATGTATGAAATTAAACATTAAATATTCCGACTCTTCTCGCAATAAGATCCGTGTAAATATATTTTTTCCTCCGATTGGTTAAAAGCGTCAATTTAATATTTATAAAAACAAGTAGGAATCAATACTGTGATTTAAATTTCATTTAAATAGGAATTGTATATAATAGACAAAATAGAATGTACTTATATTCGTTTCTTATTTTTAGTAACGGACAGAGACGAACAGAAATTCTTCACGAGAAGTAAGTTTCTTATTACATGAATCCCCAATTTTATTTAACTCCCAACTTGCATATTAATATGTGATACACCTGAACCAATGTATAAGTTTATATATATATATATATATATATATATATATATATATATATATATATACACACACACGAGGTGTGGCAATAAAGTTCCTGACTGGTTCTGTCATGTTCAGTGAGTTTGGATATAAAGGGAAGTAGTATGTTGTAGTTCAAACTTCCTCCAACAGATGGTGGTACAGAGACTGTCCAGTCGGCTGACAAGTTGCAAGTAACAACCAGTTTCGTTGAATGGTAATAAGCGGTTCAAAGACGTTTATACCATTCAACCATTCGTGTGAGGATGTTCTCAATGACCCGTGGAGTGGACCTCTGTTACTCTCTCAAAATGAGGACAGAGTTGCAAAAGTTCGTGAAATGGCAAGAGATCGTCGTTTAACCCTCAGAATGATGGCTGATGAGTTGGAGCTGATAATAAGGAGAGAGTTCGTCAAATTCTGCATGAAGATTTATTCATTCGAAGACTTCATCCAAACTTGTCAAGACAATCCTAATTTCCTCGACTGTATTGTTACTGGAGATGAGTATTGGATGTTTCAACACGATGCAGAGACGAAGGGTATGAGGATGCAGTGGACTTAAAATTTACCTCCAATACTCAAAAGTTTCGTTTACGGAAGTCCAGGATCCAGACACTACTATCATGTTTTTGACAAACCAGGTGTGATAGAGGAGGAAGTCATTTTACGCACAGGTGCTTCAAAGACCAAAGTGCATTTCTAGGATGAGACCGCAATTTCGAGAGAAAGGTAGCTGATTCTTGTTGCACGACAATATCCTCATCCATTTGTCACTTGTGAAGACATCTTTGTACAGATCAACCATCCACCCTAATGTCCCGATCTAACGCTTTCGGACTTCCTCTTTCCCAAGGTGAAAACTGCCCCTCAAAATAAAGAGACATTTCAGGATGTTGATGACATAAAGAAAAACATAATCGCCGAACTGACCATCATCTCTTTGAACGCTTTCCATGACTCTTTTTATTACACCAGTCCTCTGAACTTTATTGCGAGACCTCATATATATAAGATATTTTTCTGTAATGGCATGAAGTGATATTATTAGAGTATTACGGGAAAAAAAATTATTTAAAATTCCATATAGGAAATATATTTCTATATCTCTAATATATAGATAAGATTTTTTCACAAAAGTACAAGAAAATGCAATAATCACTAAACTTCTAAAGTAATTGAATGTATAAATTGAAGTATTAATGTGGATTGTATAAAACATTGTTTCATGATATGTTTAGACTTCTTAACACCATATACTACTTTAAGTGAAATTTTTTATTTAGAGAACAGCTGTTGATGTTCCCGAAAGTCCAACCCAATCTCCACGTGGTAGGGGAGTAACAACTATGAGTAGGAGAGTTTGCAAGAGTGCTCCTACAATGGCCAAAAATGCACGATATGCAAATGTAAACTGTCACATGATATGGCCACAAGTATAACATAAATAGCGTACGATTTCCTGGGTTCCTTAGTTGGCTTGGTATTGGGAAGACAGATTTCCGATTTTCAGAAAGGTGTTTTTGTCGGTGCGCGTTTAGTAGCAGCCACAATTGAGGAAACAAAGGAAATCGGTGGTGTACCTAAAGCAGCCATCTCAGAAGTATACAATGAGTAGAGAAACAAAAGAGAATGCATCTGTAAGAGGCATTGATATGGCAGACAGTCGGTACTCCAAAGACCACAAGCATTTAAAGCGAACTCCGCGTCAGAATAGGTCCAGAGTACAGAAAATTACTGCAAAATTTAAAAAAATCCAATTACGTGGCGGTAGTTGAATAATCTGGGATTTTGGTAGTCGTGTGCTTGAACTAAATTCAATCCTTTCTGTTAAAAAAAAAAAAAAAAAAAGCGAAAGATTCGACTGGAGTGGTGCACCAACGCCAACACCGGACTGTGTAACAGTGTAAAAACCATAAAGACCATATGGTCTGACGAGTCTCGATTTACACTTTTTCTGTACCAATGGTAGGATGAAGGCTTTGTGTGAACTTCATGAAGCAATGAGTCCAGATTGTCACGTGTCCACCCACGTGGCTGGAGCTGGTACCATGTCATGGGCTTTGTTCTGTTGATATGAATTGAGTCCACTCATACTGTTAGAAGGTCATGTTACCTCCAATGAATATCTTTCTGTCGTATCGGACCAACTTCACCCTGCAAAGGACAACGCAACTATCTACCGTGAGATCTCCAACATCTATCTACACTTACCGTTTAATTTTCAAGATCTCAATCCAGTTGAGAATGCGTTAGATATCCTGATGGAAAAATGATCAAATCTGGAGTTAGACTCCTTCAGGCACCTAGTTGAATCCGTGTCTATACGTGTGTAGGCTGCAATTGTGTTAAAGCATTTAAAATTGGTTTAAAACTGACTTTTTTTTATTTAAGGTTGCTATTTACTGGAGTATTTTTTAGATAAATAATGCTTCCACAAAGAAATGTTTGGCTTAATTGTTAAAAAAAATCAATAACTCTGTAATCAAAAACTAAAAATTTATTAAATGCGTATCACATTTTATTACAATCGTTATGAGTTCAGTTCAAGTGATGCAGTACCAAGGCAACTCGTTGTGAAGGTGGAGAGGACACATAAAGATACAAAGTTTTTCAGCAATACTCTCATAATATCGATCCGTGCCATTACAGGAAAAGAAAGCTTTTCCTTTTAATGCTGTTCATATTTTGTCATTCCATTGTTTTGATTTCTTTATAGAAATTTGAAATAGGAAATTTCAATTTCAAATTTTTTCAATTTGAAATTGAAAATTTCAGAACTGCACATTTTCGAGCAGTTTTAAAAAAATTAATCTTATTTATATTACACAAAATTTAAAAATAAATTAATGGACAGTAATCACGAGCACAAAATAATTTTTAATGCAACTTAATCCTTATTAAGTTGCATTAAAAGAAAGTAAATTCAAATTTCATTTAGTAATTAAAATAAAAATTATTGAATTAATATCGTAAAAGGAATTTCTCATTGAGAAAGGTAAAATATGAATAAACATGTATTACAACTGTCATGGAGCATGTTCACTGTCTTCTAACCATAAAAATTCATACACATATAGTGACTCCATTTATTGTGTAATAATTTTTATAAAAATAATATAAAAAGTTAATTTAAATATCTTTTAAATTTATTATATAATTTTCTCTGTGTTCTTTTTTGATAAATATAAGTATATTTAGGCACCTTTTCCTTCTTATTTATCTGAATCCTAAACCACTAGAAAATATTATTAATCTGTGGTTTCTAATTGGTTTAATGACGTCACCAACTGCTTTCTTATCGGTTGGTTACTATGTTTGTCCGTCCGCATGTAATTTGATTTCTAGTTGATTGATTTTCATAAAATTTTATATGAAATGTGAATCATGAAATATTTGTCTGCGTTTTGCCACATGAGACCACCTACTATATGACGAGCGACCATTTTAGTTTTTTAAACAAAGTCAGTTATCCTTTTGGCAAGGCCATCTGTTTGAAAATAGTGCAATATCAAGGCAACTCGTTGCAAAGGCAAGTTTGATAGAGAATTTACAAGGTAAAATTTTACTTTATATTGCAGATGTCTTGATTTCTTTAACTGGCTATATGATAATTCCATATTAGTTAAAGAACAAACACTGTATGAATCTATCACCAAAATCAATCAGCCTAAATTTGTAAAAAAATTATGTCCCAATCCCAATCGAATGCCCTCTACAAAAAGTTTTTCGCTCTACAAAAAAAATCTTTTTGTAGAGAGATCTCTCTTTTTGTAGTGATTCGATGGTCCTTTTCAAAGTAGTCCCCATTTGATGAAATGCAAACTTTGAAAATAGAAAAAAATTTGAAGGGTGCAAGGTCAGGGCTGTAGGGCGGATGAGGAACACAATTGACATTAATGCTGGCTAAGAACTCGATGGCAGTGTGAGGTGTCGCATTGTCGTGATGCGGCATCCACCCAACTATGTGCAGTTGTGGTCGTTTGCAATGAATGTGATCCACAAAGTGTGCCTGTGGTAAGGTCGGATAACAGACATGCAGGTATAACACTTTAGTTTAAATTACGTATTTCTGTTATGTAATTTAGAATAATTTTTTTAATATTTTTTAGATTTGGACAGAGCATAAGTCATAGATTTATTTTTTGACTTTTGGAAAAGTCCTCTTCGCTTTATTTAATTTTTAAATATTACCAAAATTACTAAGAATGTAGTTAAAAGTAAATAATTAACTTTTTGCCTGTTAATTGCTAATTAATAAACTAATAATATATAGAAGTAATTGTTTACACTTCACGGAACATACTTTAACATAATATTTACTCAACTTGTAATAAAATGCACTTATTTCCTCCAGGATTTTAATAAAAATTTAAATACAGCGTATATTTTACGCTTTGTGATTTAAAAAATAAATAAACAACAACACAGCTCAGATCGTAGTATACTGTCAACACTTTTGTAATGTACTTTACTTGTTTCCTTTTTGGATTTCAATCTTTCTCGATTTTTAATTTTTTTTATTTTATATTTCGATTTATTTAGGATTATTTTGGATTATAAGAGCAAAGATGACACATATTTTGCGTTTTAATACATTTTAACATATTTTTTGCTGTCATTAGTATAATAAGCAAAGGTAATGATGATTCATGTCAGTAGAAGGTCTGGATACAGAATACAGGTGATTGCAGAGTGAGTAAAACTAATTGAATGACAAACTGGCCGACCTGTTCAACGCTATATATACACTCACTTACCAAAAAATTAGTAACCTTTTACAACTACCATAACTGATAATTATATATGCAGTATGCAAATATAATTTGTCACGTGTTATGATCACAACTTTCTCAGTTTAGGATGATTGTTTTGTATGCAATCCTTTGTCCTTATGAAACAGGGCTCATTAATCATTTCTGTTTTGCCACAAATTACCCTCCCTCTATATTATGTATACACTATCCTTGCAAAATTAATGGGACACTTGCTGTTTTGGTAGGATGGTGTATATTATATATATATATCGTTTAATGTGTTTGATTGTCACTCATTTCTCTTTTTACATTCCATTGCAGTGCATTTATTATCTCGGACTATACAAGGAACATATGTTAGTGAAGGTGGTGGCTTTGACTACGATCAGTCCTGGCTCTGTGCCATGTAAGTTCATATTTTCAGCCTTTTGTGTATATGTGATCTTTATTAATAATAATTAATATTTTACTTCTATTAATACAATTTAGTATATTCATGTTGACCATAATATTTAATAAGATACAATTTATTTCGTTTTTTCTTTTCAGTGAATTAAGTTTAACTTTATTATTTTATAAGATATTTATGTGACACAATTGAATTAAATCTGTTTATTGTGAACTGAATTCAGTAAATCTCTGTTTCGGAAAAGATGAACCATATATTTAAGGGTGCATACATTTTTTTTTTTCAAGCTGTACCCACACTGGGCATGTTCTCAGCTCTTCTAAATTGACGTTAAACTGGTCACCAACCCACGCAGAACTTGCAAGAACAGTTCGCGCTCAGCTGTATTGCAACAACTTCTTTATAACTGTTTTGTCTGTTGTCAGCAAAGATCACCTGCTATCTGATGAGGGACCAGTTGGTCCTGAAACAGGCTGTCATAGCAGTGTTATCATTTCAACAAATTGTGAATTAACCTTTTGGTGAGGTCAATGTTTGAGACTAGTGCAATACCAGGGAAACCCATTGCGCTGTGAGAATAACACTTCCGTATCCAGCTGATTACAAAAATAGATTAAAGGACAAGACAATCCTCTAAGCATCTTATAAAGAGTATAATTTCGCCCATTTTTGCGTGAATTCTTATAAGTATATATGAAAATTTTTGGTTAGAATAGTGCTTGGGAATCTTCTTGCGAAGTTTAAAGAAAAATTATTTATTCCTACATACTATAAACTGCATAATAGTTTCAACTTTAAATTTACATAAAATTACTTAATAATTATTTTAATTTCTTGTAAAAAATCTTTAAATATTGCAATATACGAGTTAATTAAATGAATTATTATATATATTATCTAGCTAATGTTCTTTTGCCAGCAGCTTTAGCTAAATTACAACTTTTAAAACAGATTTTTTAAATCTGTTTTAAAAGATCTCACTAGACACCACCTGTTATCTAATGAGGAGCCAGTTAGTTCTGAAGCCAGCTGTTATAGCAGTGTCATCTTTTAAACAAATGGTTAATTAAATCTTTTGAGACTAAGGCGTAGCCGAATCGTTGAAAGCGAGTACAATAGCTTACTGTTTGAGTTGCCTGTTGTTTCAGTCCACGTGACTGCTAAATACGATGACGTTCTTGTGTTTTCTATTTTGTGAACTCCTGTGACTTTGTGTGGCTGCCCATTGGTATTAATAGAGAATTCATTGAACTGATTTATTGGAAAAAGAAATAACTGGAGAGAAAATATTTCTTATTGTCTTTGAGGGTTGCTTAATGTTGGAAATCACTATTCAGTCGAAGTTAGCCGATCGATTAGACGAAGGAACTAGAGTTCTCCTGTTGATTAAATTATGCCTGCCTTTTCGGCTCGCACAACTAGAAAATTGGCCTGATTCTCTTAAAGCCGTTAAATACCAATTTTTTATTTAGTATTTAATTCGTATAAAATTCTTGATATTTGTTTAGGAGCAGGATTTTAGATTGCTTTTAGCTTGAGTTAAAACTTCCTTCCATCGTGGATAGCACAGTTGGTAGAATCGCTGTCCTCCCCACACCGGGTGGAAAAGACTTGAGTTCGAGTCCTGTCGATGGCATGAGGAATTTTTATGGGCTTTTTCACAACATGGCTGAGTTTTTCGATCTCAGGCGAGGGTAGCATGGTTTTTCATCCAGCAAACAGAAAATCGATCGACCATAGAACACAGTTTACACGAAGTAATATGGCCTTAGTTGTCGATCTTCTAAAACCCAATTACAACAATAACAAAACTTCCTGTTTTTTTTCTTCCCCTGCAAAATTACCTACCATGTTTCCTTTATCTTTTGACATCCAACTCTAGTCTCGAAGTACTCTCAAATCTATTGGCGCACACAATTACAGAGTATATGGATATTGCTTGTGTTTCCCATGTTTCGATTCTAGGGAGGACTGAAACATTTTAAAATGGTATAAATATTCTTGTAAAAACTAAGTTCTTCGCTTTGAATTCCAATAATTAAGATTTTTTTTGAAATCGCTCAGTTTTTCGTTAAATGATCAATAAATGCTACCTAAGATTTTAGAAAAGAAGTGTTCATTTTATAGTAAAAACAACTTCGTTTTCCAACAAAATCTTCTAAGTATTCAATGAGCATTGCCAACGAACAGTATGCTGCATATAACATTAAGGTAACCTGATTTCGAATAATTTTTATTCGCTGGACATCCGTGGACATGAGTGTAGATGTGGGTCAAGGTAAAAAAGAAAACCAAAAGGAAGAAAAAAGTACCTCTGTGGTTATTGATTTCCAGTTTTGTTGGAGCTCCCGGTTTTGGAACCCAGCTATAGTCATTTATTCATCACAGAAACAAGCGAAACTCGGAGAAATACAATAAATAATGCATACACGTCATGATATTATATGTCTGCGTTGAATATTTAATATTGGACAATACTTTTTGTTGGTCAAGGACAAGAGGATTGTAGGTTAGTGGAAACCAAAAAGGATCCGAAGATAAAAATTAAGCAGTAATTCAATTGGAGAATATCCAGCATGCTTATGATTATTATTGTAACAAAATGTAAATGGAGGGAGTAAAATATAATTACTGTAGTAAAATGTAAATATAGGAAGCAGAACGCAGTTAGAAAAACGTAGATGTAATAAAAAAAAGATTGAAATGGCCTTTTTTGTGGTGCATGCTTCAGAACACGAGGTTTGATCGCAATAAATACTCTTGAAAAATGTTGTTCTTAAATTTTAAAATATTTAAAAATCACATTATTATTTGGAAAATTAAAAGGAGGAGGAAAAAGGAATAAAATTGAATAATTTTTCATTTAAACTTTAAAAACGAAAATAAATGGTGAACCCAAATTTAGTTTAAATGAGTTCTTTATTCGAAAGACTTCAAGGGGAATTTTTGGTTTTAATGATTCTAATAAATAACATTGTGGACTGATTAATTAAAATGAACACCGGAAAATAAAAAAAATTGTGGGCCATTTTGACAAGGGGGCGAGTTAGTCGGTCTCGGGCAACGGTAGCATGGTTTATTCTTCCGAAAACTCTGTTTTTTCGTCCAGCAAATAGAAAGTTGACGTCAGAACACGCAATTTAGCCTTTAACAGAGACCCAACAGAATTCTGAGACAGCACACAAATTCTGATATTAGGGTGCCCTGTAAATGATTATATCTACCCATATATTAGATTAAAGAAGATACTTGTTAACGTTAGACTTGAAATTCTTTGGATTTTAATTTTAAAGAAATACGTACGAAGGAAGGTTGTTCCAGAGAGCGGAGGTTAAATGAAAAAAATGAGGAAGAAGAAAAGTTGGACAGTAAATTTATGTTGGTTGGTGGTGGCACGTGTTTGGACTGTTTTGAAAGAGAGAGCGAGAATTATAGAAGCCAATTCAGAAGAACAGTGCCCATGGAAGTATCTTTAGAAAAGGCATGCAGCAGAAACAGTGCGTCTATGAGAAAGCGAGTGGAGAGACTGTGTTAGAAATGAGTCATTAATTAACCTAACTGCCCTCTTCTGAATGGAATCTAGAAGCCTGAGAGAGCTTTTGGGGGCACCACCCCAAATGTGAGAACAATGTTCCATGCTAGTGCGGATATGGGATTGCACAGGTGAACAGCTGTTGGAAAGAAAAGTAGCGCCAAGAGCGAAAGAGAAAATGCAATTTTTTAGATGCAGAGGAAGCAATATTTGTAATGTGCTTATGCCAAAAGAGATTAGAAGTAAGGGTAATCCCCAATAGAGATATATAATCTTTCCTAGAACTCGGAGTGTCATTGAAGATAAGTATAGGAGCAGAAGAATCCTTTTTTGCGAGATATAAGATAAGACAGTTTTAGAAGAACTGAAGTCAACTAAGTTATCTTTGCCCCACTGAATAATTACCTAGAGATCAGCATTTAAGGAATTGTTAGTGGATATTCGAGAAGTTGAAGTTGTTTGTGCAGGGTAAGGTTTCTCAAACTGGAAGGTGGAATGCAATGTGCTATCATCAGCAAAACTATAGATCGGATTTATGGTAAATGGAAGGAGGTCATTGATATACAGTATAAGAAGGGGAGAAAGAACGAACCTTGCAGAACACCAGCATTAGTTGACAGTTAGAAGACAGAGAGCCATCTACCATCACCCGCAGTGAGCGGTCAGAGAAGAAAATGGAAAACTGGAAAAATAGTTGAAAAGATTTAAGTTTTCTCTCGGTAATGCTACTGGTGTCTTATGTGTCCACTAATATTTCTGAGTACTACTGTATACTTCTGAGTTTGATGCCCGTCCTCTAGACGCTGTTGTGAGGAACAGAAAAGGATGACAGTATTCGTGGTACCCGCACCGGTACGTCTGAAACCAACCGACCATCATGCCTCGCCCAAAGTCATATAGATCGCGCTCTTGGACCGACCTTGTATATGTAAAGCTTTTCATTTGATCGAAAGATCAAACATTTAATTGATACAAATCCGAATGTACAGTATCTATGCAATTCCAAATTGCATTAAATTTAAAATTCATAATCTATTCTGTTAGTCCTACAAATATTTAATTTTGGTAATCCAATAACCCAACTCGGCTTATTGAATTACCATTTTCTGATTTACAAAGAGAAGTATGATTAGTTATAGCTAATGGCATGTGAGGACTTTCTAAATGATATACGAATGTTGCTAATCCATTCGAGTACATCTCTGAGAATGTCCATCGATATTTCTCTTCTAAATCTTAAATGAGAAACAATTTAAAGTGTCCCATTTCGCTATCAAACTACTAAAGCGAACTTGGAAGCCACTAAATCCATTCCTGATGAATATTCTCAGCATGCGAGAGTTTTGGAGCGATATAGATGTTGACAATATCATCACGAACAGAGCAAATAGTTCCTTGCTTCAAAAGATGGGATACTAACACCAAATAGTTTCTGATAGCGAATGGCTCAAGAGATCTGACGAGCGCCAGTCCGATGTTCGTGCATATAAAGGTAGGCAGTGTCCTGTCATCCTACCCCCATGAGGAAATACTCGCTTCGAAGTCCTTATCAGCTGTCACGCTCTGTTAGTCAGTCTTTTCTGTGGATCGTAAAGGAGTCATATCCACATGCAGCCTTTGGAAAATGCGTGGAATTGTGTAGGAGAGACTGAATATTTCCTTCGAAATCAGTAATGGAGTTACCGACGATGCAAAGTTGTTTTTGTAGCGCCATCGTCCGTATGGGATTTTAGCTGATAAGAATAATGTCCTCTGTTCTTACCAAATAAACAAGTCCTTGATAAGAATTATAACTTTGATTTACTGTTTATTCCTCGAAATTTAATAAAAGTTTTAATATCTTACGAGGGAGAATGAAATCTATGGGATTCAACCCAAACTTCGTTTGATAATGATTATTTCGTTTACATTATATACGAAACTAATGTTATGCAACTGTGCCCATTAATTGCTATTACAAAAAAAATAATGGTTGGGACTTCTTGCAAATTTCCAAAATCCACCTTGCATCTAAAGTTTTAAATTTCAAATTTTGGGCCCATTTGAACAGTTTAGCCCTCCCATTGTGGGGTGTGGGGTTTTTTGGTAAGATAATTACTCCATTCCTTGGATTTACCACAGGGACATTTGATCCACCGTCTTTGCAATATTTAATAAATATTTTTGTTTTATGCATATACGTATTATGCATTCTTTCTTATTCCTTTATTTATTTATATTTACTTTTAATAAAATTTAAATCCTTGGTGAAGATTATATTAATTACGTTTTTATGTAAAAAAAATCTGAATTTCTCAATTGGAACAGGCGAGATTTTGCGGATTCTTTTTCATCTACTGGAAGCTGAAGTCAACTAATAGCAGGATGTCAGTGCTACCAATTATCGTTTCTCTATATTCTGCATTCTGCAAAGGAGATATTCTGTTTCCTAAATATGCTGACGATTTAAAAAATAATGATCAAGATAACCTAGATTGTCGGCAAGTCATCATGACTCATCTCGGTGACACTGGATCACGTTGCTCAAGACTTAGGTCAATGTGGCCACAAGATAAACCCGGACAAATCACAGGCAATTTTCTCCTTAAAGCAGACAACATAACCTTTTGATCCCATGATCTGCGAAAAAAAAAATCCAACAGTTGATATGCAAACGGACTTGGAAATTATATTTGATAGTATGAGCAGGTTTCACCACCACATTGAAACACTGATGGTCAAAATACCCAGATAGCATTGGAAGTGACGTCTTGTACATGCGCAGAGCCAAAACATCACAAGTGAATATTATCCCTGGCCCATGAACAACATACACTCACTAGATTCCGCTTGGTGTGTGGTGGAGTCTAGCTCTAGATTTATCAGCTACTGTATTGTGGTCCGTAGAGTACAGTGAAGTCAGACTGCCCTTTCCAGCATATATCAGACATCCACAGTTGATTCAGATTTGGAGAATCAGACGACCAAGATAAATGCCAGAATCTTGGGAATGTTCCTCGAACCATTCAGGTACAATTTTTCCAAGCTGGATTATTGCATTGTCGTCTTGAAAGAATCCATCGCAATCCGAGTAAAAATGGAACACTAGGGGATGAAGTTGGTCCGATACGACAGAAAGATATTCATTGGAGATAAATAGACCTTCTAATTGTGTGAGACACCTTTCTGAAAATCAGAAAGATCAACTGTCTTCTCCACGACCGAGATCGACTAAAAAGCCCCAGGGGAAGTGTACAATATTTATCTGGTACCAAGGAACTTGTTATAATACCACATTAACAACTTACCTTCATATATCGTACGTTTATCTGTTGGCACCAACTGCAAAGAGTTTCTATATTTTTGGCCAATGAGTGTGTAATATAAAGCTTTAGGAATTAGCCGGATTTTTTTTCCAAATTACCGAAAATTGACTTTTGTGGCAGTCTGTGACGATTATATCAACACATTCCGACTTTCTTGCCCCCTACCGGTACCAAGACTCTCCAATCTTAATATTTAGGCTCTTTTGTGTCTTATCCTTGTAATTAGAATACACTATACTGCCAAAAGTATACGGACAGGACATCTCTAGTATATCGGAAAAATGAGCCATCCACTTATCAGAAAAATATTCGATTTTCCGAATATTTTTCCTTCCCTTCTTAAGGAGTTTAAAGCGCTACAAATTGAGAAAGTTAAAGTAGGAAGCGACTTTTCAAAAATGGTAATAACGACTGGAATATTAACGATACTTATAACAGCAGTTTAGAGTAATTCTCTTGTCGGTTTGATGGACTAATATTCAGTCACGACGTATTTGAGATTAAAAACGAATTTTTATGAGGAAAGCAATGAAAAAGATGAAGTATGAAACATTGAAGTGCTCATAAATGAACATTTAGTGAAATCGCTTCGATCTATTGCCATCAGAAGTTCAAACTGGCTTTCGGAAGATTAATATTTAATGGCTTTTCAAATCTTGCACTTTCGGGTGTTCAGAAGTTTCTAAATGATACAGTTGCTACAGAAATAAAAGTTAATGGCTTCATTTATAGAAAGTAACAGCGCTTAAGTAATTTATTATTTTTTTTTTGAGATTTTTACTAATATTCAAAGACATTTATTTCCCCTAGCGGGCGTGAATATTTATAAATATTTCGAATTTTACTCTGGGTTTATTTGATCGGCAAGCTATATTTTGTTCAGTTCAAATAATTTTGGATATTTGAGAAATTTTATAACATTGAAATTGAAAAACATTTTACTACGTTAAATCGTCAGTGTCTAGCCATCCACCCTCACTTCTTTACTTCGCAGAACAACTCCTTAACTCAAGAAGCAGTTTATTATTATTATAAAGGTGGTCTAGTATTAATCACAAGACCGGTTTGTTTAAAAATTATCTTAAAGATTGGGAAAATCACGTTTTTTTGTGCAATCCTTTGATTTTCACTTGCTCTGTCATTCTCTCTACCTATATGTACTTATTTGTTCTTTTCTGCAGAAAAGCTATCTCTATAAAGCAAATATCATCGAGAATATCTTTTATCTTCTCTTATACTTTCTGAGTTCCAGCATTTCCGTCTGGAGAGCAATTGGCCTTCCTCATTTTCTGTCTTCTTACAATCTGCCTTGATTTATGCCTTGTTAGTCCATGCTCTATTTCTCACATAACTCAGTCTCTTCGTCTCCATTCGAGCCTCTCTCTTTTCTCTTGTCCGCGATGTTAAATGGAAATCTCATTTTTTTTTTTATTGACAGTCCCTCCTTTATCTTCATATGTCGAAACCATCCAAGTTTTTCTGCTGATTTTCTATTTCTGTGTTTTGATCTTCCATTTCTATTGCTGCTTCCAATCTCAATCGGGTTTTTTTTTACTTCTTATTCTAGGCGTATATCCTTTGACTGTTCGTTAAATTTCGAAATAAAGAAATCATGGAGATATTTAGTATTTTAAAGGTGAGTACTTTTCAAAAATGGAAGTGGACTTAAGAGATCACCTTTCACGTTTCTGTCTGTCTGTCTATCCGTTCGTTGGCATCTTGTTGTAAATAGGGGTGACTTCCTTCAGGTCATCCCTATTTACAACAAATTCAAATAAATTTAGCTCTGCTTCTTACAAACAGGCAAAAATAATCTTCTGTTGGATACCTGGACATACTGGAATAGCGGGCAACGAACAAGCAGATTTTTCTGTCAAGAATGCGAGTCATATAACATCAAACATCCAGATACTTTATACCGATTACAAACATGTCATACAATGGACTGGAAGAAAAAATATCTATCCATTTGGCAGGAGAACAAAACCAGATTAAAAACGATCACAAGCAGTGGCCATCAAGCCTAAGAGGGAATAGGAAGGAAGAAGTTGTGCTTTCTAGATTACGGATTGGGCATACCTACCTAACGATGGGTATGCCTAATCCGTTAGGTGGGTGAAAATAACGGTGGGTATGCCCTCGGGATGATCCTCCACTATGCAGTAACTGTCAAATTCAACTCACAGTAAAACACCTTATCCTTGAATGCATTTTATACTTAAGAGAACGACAAATAGCTTTTTCTTCACACCAATGTACTTCCAATTAACTTACTTTACAGCAAATTCTTGGAGACCGACCAGATATAAATTCATTACCTTCCTGAGAACGATAAACAAATACCATCAAATCTGAATCCACCTAATACCAATTAATATTGTAATGGGTGCATTATGACCGTTAGTAGCCCTTGCACCAACAAATCAAACAAACAACAACAACATTCTATGTGTGACTGTTGGACTTCATTATCCCTCACGAGAACATAAATTCCCAAATGCACTGAGTGATCACTGAATTATAACCACCTACCTAATATTTCGTAGGTCCTCCTTTTGCCCTCAATACAGCAGCTATCCGACGTGGCATTGATTCAACAAGATGTCAGAAGCTTTCGGGAGGTATGGCCAACCAAGCTGTGTGTAATGCGGTCAGCAATGCAGGTATGGAGGTGATTGGTGTATCCAGACGCCTAATATGCCTTTCCATAGTGTCCCACAAGTGCGCTGTGGAATTGATATCGGCCGAGTTCAGAGGCCAATCGATATGCTGGAAGCCACAACTGTGTTCCTCAAACCATTCCTGCACAAAAAGTGCCCGATGGCTCGGCGCATTGTCATCTTGGAAGACACCATCGCCATTCGGGAAAAAGTGTAACATAGCGGGGTGTACACAGTCAGCAAGCAGTTGACGATAACGGATACCAGTGATACGTTGTTCCACATGCATCAGGGGTCCAAGTTCCTGCCAGTGAAACGTGCCCCACACCATACAACCGCCTCCACCGGCCTGCACTTTTGATGTCATGCATGATGGATCAAGAGCCTCATGTTAACGCCAAATCCGTACACGACCATCCACCGTGTGGAGTAAATAACGTGCCTCATCCGACCAGTACACCTTCTTCCAGTCTTCTAACATCCAACTTGCATGCTCTTTGCACCAGGCGATTCTTTTACGCCGATGAACCTTGGTTACGAGAAGATGCCGTAGGAGTCGACTGCTGGTATAGCCCATGCGTCGCACGCATGAGCTATACCAGCAGATATTGTTCCGGGTCGGAACAATATCTTGTATTGGGTAGTCAACTTTTCAACAGTGCTGCGCCTGTCGCCTGTACGAGTCGTTGAATCCGGCGCTCTCCTCTAACATCAACCTTTCGCTGACCTTTGCAATTTTGAAGTCGGTTAGTTGTTTGACCATTTTGACGCCAGTCCTGGTACACTTTAACTACGGCGGCTCTCGAACACCCCACCAGTTCAGCAGTTTGGGAAATCGAGGCACCAGCTCGTCAAGCACCCACAGTCTGTCCTTTATCAAAGTCCGATAAATCCTTCCTTTTACCCAACACGCTCGAAATTTTACTTCCTACTGAACCACTGACACCTTATCTATGCTACGTAGGTCGACTAACTCCGCACTCTCGTACCTCACGTGGTCAACGGGTCGCATTCAGTTTTCATAGGGATGGGCATAATTCAGTGATCACTCAGTGTATAATATCAGATCTAGAACCACTAAGTGTTCTTACCATAAAAACCAAAGAATGTGTATAGCCACACTCGATACCCCCGATAAATCCATATCACGGACATTGCAATTGCTGAAAAAAAAGTGCTGGTCTGATGAATCAGGTTCCTTCATTGTATCGTGTTGGTTTCAAATATTGCATACTAGTGTCATCCCTTTGGTATAACGATTCAAGTGCTAGTTCAAGATATAAAATTTATGTTGGATGTTACTCGTATATCCACTTCAGCCAGGCAAATCCATCTTCCTTGAAATATGCCACTTCCATCTTGCCCTAGTATGTAGCACAGTCGGTAGGATCGACGTCTCACCGGGTGGAAAAGACCTGAGTTCGAATCCCGTCGATGATGGGAGGAATTTTTATGGTTATTTTTCACAACGTGGCCGAGGTAGTCGGTCTGCGACAATGGCAGCATGGTTTTTTCCTCCCGGAAACTCGAGTTTTTCGTCCAGCAAACAGAAAATTGACCTCAGAGCACGCGCAATTTACTGACAATATACATTTGTATATGGCCTTAGTTGCCGATGCACCTAAAAACCAACAACATATACAACAGAATATACCGGCAACTGTTTGGCACACCGAGCTAAATATCTTGGTCCTTGCCAGTATATATAGATGTTTATTTTGACAAGCAAAACTATTTGTAATTGGATTCCTCAGAGTTGAATGCAGTATAACTGACATTAGATCACATAAAATCCCTTCAGTATCAAAGGTGAATGCTTTCAGTTCGAACAGGTTGATTGCTTCCTGTCTAAATTGCTCTTTCATTTTAGCTTTTATGAGTACGTTATTGGAATACCTTTTTGCTATTTTTCAGCTAAAAGGTATTCCAGCAATGCACTTTCAGCAAAGTGTTAGCGAAAAAGGGGATCACATTGGCTTTTCTTATACAAAAGGGATTCAAAAAAAGATTTTTATTACACGAAGAACTGGTAAATGTTTATGGAGAAGACTGCCCAGGTTACAGTGTTGTTGCACATTGGTATGAATAATTCAAATATGGAAGAACCTCCGTGTATGATGAAGAAATCCCAGGACGCCCAGCAACCGCAGTAAGAAGAAAGTGTTGCAAAAATTGAAGCATTAATCCTGGAAGATGTTCCAGAGACCCTACACCAATTTGGAGAACATCAACATTGCGTATGAGTAAAGTATCTGCTGGATGGATTCCTAGACTTCTGACCACTTACCAGAAGGGGAAGGGGGCATAATGTGCATATGAAATGTTGTCGATGTGCCAGGAAAAGCAAGAGGAGTTTTCTTCATGGCTAGTCATCATGAATGAAACTTGAATCCATCACTATAATTCCTAAAACTAAACAAATGTCAAAACAATGGAAGCATGCACAATCGCCATTCCCCAAAAAGGCTGCAAAAGTCATTTTGTCTGATGACTGTGTTGAAAAAGTGTTGATACATGTTGTTGTTTTCAACCTTCTATCACAACCTCCTTGGTGAATGCAAATCTTTTTTTGAACCCCTTCTTATATCTAAAAGTCTTAAAGCTATTAATTTCAACCCTGTAGGGTAAGGTGCTCTGTACTAAATAAATAAACAATAATAAACAGTCCTTGGTTCAATTTCCCTTTTGTGAGTAGACTATTTGATGATCAGTGAACCTCCTTTTCCTATTCACTTTGTCGAAGGCGCTTAAGTGTAAAGGAGAAGCAATGAATTAAGAACGGTTCCCACTATTCGATTCATCCAGACTAAAGCACTTACATGCGCACTAAAACAAAATGAGAAACTTAAGTGGTGTGTGCACTGCTTCACATCTGTGGACGCTAATTTAACTGGGACTCGTTGTTGCGCATTAAAATCGCTCTCCGCAGCCAACGCACAAACAAAAATTGCTAAACAGACCACCGTTCAACATTACTAATGAAAGTGAACGAGTCCTTTATTTGCAACTTAATGCTTTATAAAGTAAAGCAATAAATGATCAGTTATGTTTATTTACGAACAAACCAACCAACATTTTGAACGATTACAGAAGTCTTTAGTGGTTGCCAATCGATATTTGGATTCTTCCTCATTGCTCATAAGCATTAATTGCTGATTTTCAGATTTCGTGCAGGAGAATGCGAAATATAACAAATCACCCACCATGTCTCTGCTATACTTCGTAAAATTAATTTTCCTTACGGATTTTTCTTTATTCTTTCTCTCACGAAGGAAAGCCAGTAATCCCTCCTAAAAGGATAGCTGAGGAATTTTTTCGCCTCTGGTTTATTATTAATAACCTTCGTTGTACATACTTGTATTTTTGTTCCAGTTTCGTTGAATTGTTGTACACCCAAAAATTGTTGTAGACCCAGATGCAAAAAATATCCTTCAGAAAAATTCGATTTTAAATGTGTTTCTAACGATTTATTATTTTATACTGGCAATTAATTATTTTATATAATTATAATTCACGATTTATAGCAAAAAAAATGAGCAAAGACTTATGCGCAACCGAAAAAATTATCTTCTGCGCAACCGAAAAAATTATCTTCTGCGCATACGCCATATTGCCTGTTAATCCCACCTATCCAGTGCTTCAGCTACGACATTTGGTATATACGTAGCCTATGTGATATGTATGAAGAAAAATAATTGTGATTTTAATGAATGGGCTGG
The DNA here is from genome assembly GCF_048544385.1 of Mastigoproctus giganteus. Classification (NCBI taxonomy): domain Eukaryota; kingdom Metazoa; phylum Arthropoda; class Arachnida; order Uropygi; family Thelyphonidae; genus Mastigoproctus; species Mastigoproctus giganteus. Next base: position 216,658,471 of record NC_143579.1, on the reverse strand, counting down.
CTCAACGAATCTTTCTAAAACAATCAAATATAAAATTTTATGAACTTCCATTTATTAGTAATTGAGTTATTACATGCGGACGGACAGACGACATGGTCAAGACAATAGGCGCTTTACGCAGATATTCTAACGCGCCTGAATAGTTAAAAATTGCGGTTTTTATGTATAAAGGCCACAACTGTCTAAAAGATAGGAGACAGAAAATAGTAATCAATGGACATACGAGAGGTCTTTGAATAGTTCGTGGCCTGAGTCCCCTTTGAAATCACTACACTTTTGCCACGATGCTCCAATGCGTTGATTCCAGCCGCGGAAAATGTTTACTCTTGGTCCTTCCCTCTAGGAATGCATCCACTACAGCAATGATGTCACTGTGGATGGGGAAAAGCCAGGTATTTTTTCATATTAGGACCCAGGGAAAAGTCCAATGGTGCTAGATCTGTTGAATATAGGGAATAGTCCAAGATTTCAGAGCTGCACTCACGCAGTGCAGCAATGGCAGTAACAGATTTGTGAGCAGGCGTTTGTCCTGGTGGAACAAGACCCCTTTGCTGATTATTCCTCGGCGTTTGTCTTTGATGTTTTCACGTAAAACGCCTCACAAAGTCTGCATCTGTGACTGTATGGCCTTGAGATAATACACTAGGAACATTCTATCCGCATCCCAAAAAACTAATGTCATCACCTTGCGCAGGATTCAATCTGGCTTTCTTTGAAGGAAGAAGAAGAAGAGTTGAGTTATGTTTTTACTGTTTCGACTGCCTCTTTGTATCTAGCTGAAAGTGATGGACTTGCGTCTCATCCATTAGTCGCAGAATTTGCAAGGAAATTTGCTGGATCTGCTTGAAAGAGATGCAAATGTTCCCTTGACTTGACAACTCTTGTACGTTTTTGATCTGCTATCGAAAACTTCTTAAAATCCTACAACAACAATAACAACCCATTAGGAATGAAGTGATTCTGAATCTAGAAGAAGCTGCTGCTGTAGGTGATTCAACAACTTAGGCCATATTGCTCCGTATATAATATGTCCGTAAATTGCATGTGATCTGTGGTCGATTTTCTGCTTATTGGATGAAAAATCTGAGTTTCCATTATACTCACGGTTGAGACCGACTTCATCAGCCACGTTGTGAAAGGGCCCATTAAAATTTCTTGTGTCATTCACCAGACTCGAACGCCAGACTTTTCCACCCGGTGGGGAGGAAGGTGATTATACCAACTATGCTAATCGCTAAGACAAGAAAAATGACTATGTCCATTAGCTTTGTAAACTCAAAGGAAAAAGGCTTTAAAATGGAAGAATACATACCTCTTTAGTTCGTGGAAAACACCCACTCCTGATAAGCTGCAGAGTTTAGATTGCGTAACCCTTTTCTTAATTAAAAACAAACTAATCCTGAAAGAAAACCAGCTAAGAAGGAGTTTCTTAACATAACAGTTTCAAAATTTCAGTTGTAAAGAGAAAACAGTTTGTTAATGGGCTTAGTTGATGTACAAGAAAGATCTTCTTTCATGCTTATTTTTGTAACGTTAATTCCAGAAATTTATAAATCCACCACTCGATGCAATTAAGGGATTTCATTTTAGACAAATATTTACAGCAAGGAATATGTGGGGAAACTTGGAGTAAAATGGATAAGTTTGGCAAACATATAGAAATAACAATATGTTTGCCAAACTTATTTACATCCATAATGTAAATCTCTTGTGAAATATTTTGGGCGAAAATTACTTCGTAAACAGGGCCAGTTTTTCTTTGCTAACCCATTTTCCCATATTTTCTTTATAAACCATTTAATTAGCTAATGAGTGTTTGACATTTTTAGCGAATGTTGTAAGAACCAATGGAGATCCAATTTGTTCTCTGGTTGTTGTCATTGCTGTATTTTAGGAGCATTGACTAAGGCCATGTTTATCCGTGTATATTGTCTGTAAATTGCGTCTTCTGGGGTCGATTTTTTGTTTGCTGGACAAAAAACCCGAGTTTTCGGAAGTAAAAACCATGCTACCCCTGCCTGAGACCGGCTAACTCAGCTACGTTATGAAAAAGACCCATAAAAATTCCTCCTGTCATCGATGGGATTCGAACTCGGGTCTTTTCCAACCGGTATGGGAAGGACAGCGATCCTACCAACTATGCTACCCATGAGGGCTTGTTCCCTGAACATACTGGATGATGATCCAATAGATATATTGACCCAATGGCTCTGATATTGACATTGGAATTCCTGATTAACTTGATAATTATTCTGTTGAACGATGTCACCTCAAAGTTATTTATTCAAATTCACGGCTTGGCGAGCCATTAGGGGCTCGCCAAAGGGCTGCCATGTTCAAGTTCTCTTCATAGAGTCCAGGTTCAGCTTGCAACCTGATTCTCAGTTACTACAAATCTACTAAGAAACCTGCAACAACTTTCATTGCGTTGGCTGCATTTTTGTCGAGATGGACTTATGATCTGACATGTGATTTAACCATGCGAAATTTGGGGACACTATCCTACATTAACAAAATATTTGCGCTTTTATTAAACCCCAAACACCGAATATCAACAATGCACCTCGCTCAACACTGATAGCTCGAAAACAGACCAGGAATGGTGCCAACGCAATTTTTTATGAGGTACATACGAGCACCTCGTACATGCATCTATCTACCACAGTCAACTTGTAAGGATCATAACAAGAATTTTTGAAATATAAAAAACTTTTAGTCACTGGACAAAAACAGTCCTCTCCGATGTGTGGAGGACGGTGATTATAACCACTGCTCCACCCACAAAGATCCATCATCCCTTCTAACACAATCTAGATACTAAGAACCATTCATTCTAAAACATATTAGATAATAAACCAGAAGTAATCGAAATATTTGGCTTCCTTGTCCCATGCAAAAGTACTGTAATACACGCGTTTGAACTGCTACCGTGGTTCAAGTGCACGTAACTGCTAAATACGGCGCAGTTCTTGTATTCTCACCGAGTTGTGTGAAATCACTAGTGCCGTTTCACCCTAAACGCTATGCCCTTGTATTCTCTCTCTCTCTCTATTTTGTAATGGCCGTTCGAATATAGCCAGAAAATTAATTTATTTTACAAGTTTCTGACTCTGTTGCTCTCACAATGTTTTTTTCCCATGTTGCTTTGGTTTTTTTCCAGTTCGCCTTTTCACTGCTCCATTTTCCTTCAGTAATGAATACCTTGTTTATTTAATATTTGATGGACAAGATCATCGATTTAGATTCTAAGGGCCGGTCCATTAACGTCAGCCCTTTTGAATATTCACTAAGTGAACTTGAAACAAGAGTCTGCGGGTGTAAGGTTAGACAGTTACGTCTCTTCACTCTGATATGGCCCTTTAAATTGCAGAAAGTGGTCTTTCAGAAGCACTTCAAAGGTTTCCAGGCGTCCATATTTTAAGCTAACTGCTGTCGTCTGAAAGGAAATTAGTCTTACAAGGTCTTCAGTTCAATAAACATACCACGTCCTCTTTCATATCTGAGTGTCACAGACAAAGTCAAAAAGAAACCATTAAGACAGTTTGCTTTCTTCATATCAATAATGAAAGACCCGTAGGGTTTTTTTGGACTATTCTTTGTCTGTCATGGACCAAGTGCTCGATCATTCTTGGAACTCTACCCTGTTCCTCCCATTAGCTTTACTTATTAAAGAAATTATCATACATACCCTAAGAAATAAAAATTGCTGTGGTAGAATACACACGAATAATATTGTTACCAGTTAATTTCTAATTGATTAACTAATAAATATAAAAGTAATTGTTTTCACTTCACTACAGATACTCCCCCATCGTAATATGCAACACTTAGTTCAGGCTATGATTTAATAAATTAAACAATCGTAGTATACTATCAACGTTTTCGTAATGCCATTTACTTATTTCTACCTGGATTTTAATAACACCGAAATATAACACTTCTTTAATGTTTGCATTTTAATTAATATAATAAGCACGTAGTAATAATTCATGATTTATGTATTTAGTAAACTTGCGCCAAAACCAAAAATCATTATCATCTTATATAGTAAACTGATAACAAAAAGGCGAATGGCTTTTATTCGTGAACCGAGAACATTTCGTTTCTGTACATTTGCTATATCTTCTGCGCGGCTACAAATATAATATCCAATGCTTCAGTTACAATATATGGATAGGTTATTTATAAAAAGAAAAGAAATAATTGCCGGATTTCTATTGGTCCGATTTTAATGAAATTTGTAATGGCTCGACAAATCTGTCTAAAAGAGCGAAATGTACATATAAAATTTCATGGAAATCGAGTTATTATATGTGAACGGACGGGCAGACTGACGGACATACCGATATTTCGTCCAGCAGAACAAACATACCGACGAACGAATACATGTAAATGACACGCGTTATTTCCGACGCCTAAAGGCCTTAGATGCCTCGGCCAAGATCTAAAAAAAGAAAGGATGGTGCAAGAGGTTTGTAATCATCCATTCATAGAATGGTACTGGTAAACTCCGTTCAACCCCATCGTTCCAGGAGCCGTCGAAACAATATACATACATACATGTCTCTTCACACTGTCGTGTCGCGTTCGATATGCGTCGTATTCCGTTCTAATCGGTGCCGCACGTTGGCCCGAATGAACGCAAGTTAGCCTTAACGAGCTACACTTAAGAAATATCATAGAAATGCATGGACTGACTACACGATTATAAAGTCTAAATGAGTGGGGAAGGTACCCGAAGACGCGGGGAAATCAGAATGAACGCCACACCAAATCAAAATCCGATAAAGGGGTTGCCAGTATGCCGAGAATATCTGCGCATCGACCAGTTGGTGTCCTTCAATCGACCTTCATCGTGGCTCCATGAGGAGAAACTTCTCTCTGGTGTCACTACTTATCTGGCATCCCTGTGTGTAGATTAATGGGAGCAACATGTGATTTTTGCCGATTCGCTGAACACAGCACTTGTCCTCCGGACATCGCAACCCCCCCTTCCCTTCGAGATCGTTGCGAACTGAAAAAAAAAAAAAAAAAAAAAAAAAAAAAAAAAATCGTAAATCTACGATCAGGTCGACCGCAAGAGCGGTAACTATCCGAAGAGAACACGGAAGAGAAATGATAATGTTGATATTGCCAAGTGGAAAGAATTATCTCTGTTTTCAAAAGGTGTCGCTGTTTATTCCAAAAAACTTTAAAATTTCCAAATAACTTCAATCAATGAAAACTTATAAAATAATATAAATATATCTTTTCCAACATTTTATAACTTAAATTTAATTTTAAAAAAATTAAATAAGAAAAAAATCAAAATACGCACATAGTAAAATAAATGCATTTAAGATATTTATAAAGGAGATTAAGAATTACTGAGGGTATAAAAATGATACTGGATGGCAAAAGAAATGGTCGATGTCAAATTATAGGACTTTCATTGATAAATAATTTAAAAATTATTTTTTTTATTAGCCAGAAAATCCTTGTCCTTGACACATCAATTTCTTAGCTATCATTGACCTATCTGTACGTTTTATATTATATTATTTATTTTATATTACATAGGATTAGAGAAAATAAAAGCTGTCATGCAATGTAAACAATTTTATTATCGATAAGATGTAAATAGCGTTGGATCAACGAGACTGCTATAACAGCCAGCTTCAGGACTGACTGGCCTCTCATCAGTATAGGTAGTTTTACGGACTGGAGATCATCACCAGCTCTCTGATGAGGGACCAGTTATTCTGAAACAGGCCATCGTAGCAGTATCTCATCTTTTAAACAAATTGTTAATTAACCACTTGGCAAAGCCATCTGTTTGAAAGTAGTGCAATACTAGGGCGACTCGTAACAAAGGAACGTTTGTGTTGTTGTGAGAATTAAGACTTAAGAATTAACTTAGCGCTAATTGCTCTTGGTAATTACAACTGTGGCTAGAGTATATAGCTCTTGCGCGAGCTGCTGACTGGTTTGACGTCACTTTAGAACAACTGAGAGTGAAGATAAATTAAAAATGTCCAGTGTGGGTACAGCTGGAAAAATGTGTTTCATTAAATCTATGGTTAAGCTCCTCCATAAAGAGTGACTTAATAACGCTCACAAATAATAGAATTTAATTCCAATCAGCCTAGTTTTTATGACTAAAGTAGAGAAAAAAACAACAGATGGCTCAAGGTCAGCTGCCGACTCCTGATTATAATCCAGAATATTTTAAATAATTTAAGGCTTGCTATTTCGCAATATGAACGCCCTTCCTCGTGAAAGTCTTTCGAATTATATATATGATGTGATTGCAGATAAAAGCTAGATAGTAAGATCGCTGAGAAACTTACACTACCTCACCAAAAGCATGCAAGCACCATTAGATTTGGGTAGTGTCCGAATACTCTTGGTAAGGTAGTATATCTTCAAGGGCTTTGATGATGGTAATAAGCTATCGAATAATTCAACCTTGATACAAATACTTTGATTAGCATAGTGGAAAGTTGCCTAATTTATTTCAGTTGCTAATTAATTACACTTGCCTATTTTATTTATAGGCCTTAACAATATGGATGCAAAAAAGGGGTGGAATAAGGAGATTTAATTATATACCCAAAGCTTCTAATTGTACAAAGCTATTTGCATAATGTGTTCAGAGCTCAGTAATGGTTACACACATGCTTCTCCAAGTACAATAGTCAACTATATGAAAGGATTTCTACGCCACCAAAAAGACATTCCCAGAATACCAAGACATGGAGCGGGTGGCTTCAAGACTTAAACGTTGCTGCCTAGCAACCGTTTGAAATATCTCACCAAGAGGAGCGCGAAAAAAAATATAAATAAAAAAAGACACCCGAACTTCGAGAAGTTCGCTGTAGTCGTAGTTGTGGTAAGTGTGCGCCTGTCAGTTGAAGTGACGAAGTCATTTCCTTAGGGTGATTGGTTGCCACCTATTTGTCGGCCATCTTGAACAGCAGTTAAGGGACGTACTCGGAAATCCTTGAATGGTAAGTAGTTTGAGCGAGTAGTATTGGTGACAAATCGGACAATATTATATGAGAATTCAGTGCAAAGAAGATGGTACTGTCAGATGTTTGTTTATCCTAACAATTGTCACATGAACATGATTAATATGACTTATAAGAAATACTGCATCATATAAAATTTAAATAACCCATGCCTTTAGAAATACATTGTTTGTAGGATTTTAGGCGCATTAGCGACTAAGGCCATATGGCGCCGTATATATTATATGTAAATTGCATGTGTGCTGAGGTCGATTTTCTGTTTTGTTGGATGAAAAACCCGACTTTCCGGGAGAAAAATCATGCTATCCTTGCCTGCAACCAACTAACTCAGCTACATTGTGGAAAAAGGCGCATAAGAATTCTTCACGCCATCAACGGGATTCGAACTCGGGTGATTTTCACCCGGTGTGTGGAGGAGGGCGATTTTACAACTGTGCTACCCACGAGGGTATGTTATAATAAATGTAATTTAATTGGTACTTTGATGTATTATAACATTTTGGCTTTTAATATTTAACTTCTTCACCCCTCCCAAATCGAAAATGTGTAGAATCAGGTTGGCCTAAATTAAGACAAAGTGGGTCGAGTTAGTCGGGCTCAGATGAAGGGTAGCATGGTTTTCCCTCCCGTAAACTCGGATTTTTCGTCCGACAAACAGCAAATCGACCACAGAACACACGCGATTCACAGACATTGTTTACGGCACAATATGGCCTAAGTTGCTGATGCGCTTAAACCCCAAAAAGTTTCCTGAGAATTGAGTACTGGTTCCTGAGATGGTTGAACACAATCGGAGAAAGCCTATTCACCATCACCGTCTCTAGATCAGTACTACGTGCAGCTATGGACACGACCCCACAATTATGAAAAAAAAAAAAAAAAAAAACATAATTCTTAGAAACTATTAACCAAGAAGATGGATTCTCCCGCAGTAAGTTAAAGAATTGCAGCCTCCAGTATCCTCCAACAAAAGGGCCGATTACAAGAAATATAGGAAGCAAATCCTCAAAGATTTGCGTCGTAGCATCGAATTGTGGTCGGTCTTGACTAACACCAAGTGGTTGCAGATAGCAGTTAAAGGAGCTATAGCCCTTCCCCTCCTTATGGTAAAATATATGGATCTTTTGTATTGCTATCTGATATTTAAATCTCAGTTATTCTCTTATCAATAACTACGAGTTGATCAGATGACGTTCCAAAGATCCTGAACTGTTTAATAGGACACGAAGAATATAATCATTACGTTACTGAATACGTAGTTGTTATCAAGTACACATTTGAAAAGACACTAGAAGTATTTTTTAAAAAATCAGCCTACTTCTAAACGTTCTAATAAAGACTATATTATGAAAAACTTACGTCAATTCTTTCCTTTTAAATGGGTGTTAAACTTCATTTATATTTTTACACGAATACACGAAAATTTCGTTGTTGTTGGAGGGTTTTAGAAGCATCAGCGAGGAAGGCAATTGCGCCTTGTATATATGTCTGTAAATTGCGTGTGTTCTGAGGTCGATTTTCTGTTTTCTGGAGGAAAAACCCGACTTTCTGGGAGAAAAAACCTTGCCACCTTCTCCTGAGACCGACTAACTCGGCAACGTTGTGAAAAAGACGCATCAAATTCCTCCCGTTATCGACAGGACTATTTAAAACACCTATTTAAAAAACATATTTTTTTTTAAATACGTGATTTCATCCCTATAATTTTTAAGAGTGCATAGAGAAAAAATCGACTGTCCTTATGATTTTAAAATATCGGAAAGGTTTTTGCCACAATCATGTTGTTTCGAAGCAAATATATGACGCAGAGACACAGCTGTGTTCATATTTTGTGTCCAGAATCTATTTTATCTGTGACTATCGCTGTAAATCCAAATACCGTTTCTCCATCTCGTATAGGTCATTTCCGAAACAGTGCCATAATATTGATTCCTAATCTCAAAGAGATAAATATTTTAGCAAGAGGATATCGATCCTCCACCATACACTAGGATACACTGTTCCTAATATCGCTGGAAAATTCATTCCTGTATAAATAGCACTACACTTTTATCCAGTCCTCTGGTGGAAAATCGATTCTCGTCAAAGACAACCTTAAACGCGCTGTTGGAACATCGCTTCAAAATCAGATATCGATTGAGAATATTGATAGATCGGAGTATGATTTTGATTCAACTTGTAAAATCGACTTATATATAAAACACAGTATGCGCCATTTTTATTTCCTCTGAAAATTCACGTAATGTTAGTTAGTTGTGTATTATTAAACACAAATTACAGAATACTGAAGGAAATATTCAATTAAAATATTATGTAACCTTAATAATATTTTATCATTTAGTATTAGTAAGGCCAAAAAATAAACAAAAAAAGGACAAATACAGATATATACATTTATACCCAGATATTTATTAACAAATAAAGTACAAATAAAATAAAATAAAATATAAGTACAAAAACCAGTAGCTTTCGGAACACGTGTCCCTTTATCAACTGATAAGTTAATATAAAATTTGAATACATTACAAGCAAATGTGGCACGTTAATCATGGGTCATTGTTGTAGCACGGACGTGTGCTGCTTTACGCCAGTGATCATCCATCAATAAAACGGTTGTCTCTAGGATGGGATGTATACGCATGCCTTTCTGGCGATTTAATGCCTTAGGGTTGTTTATTATGTTTAGTGACTCTAGCCATAGGCGGTGGCGAAAGTGTCGCGCATGGTCCACTATCTCAAAGTCGCGCTTGGGGTCAAGATCGTGGTTGGTAGCCCAAAATGTTCTGCGAGCACGGACTGGTCAGTTTCGGCAAGCCGGATTGCTCTGTCGTGTTCCGTGAGGCGATCCTGGAGACGTCTCACCTACGTAGCAACTGTTACAGGCCTTACAGGTGATACGGTACACTACATTGCTGCGTAAGACAGGTGTGACAGGGGTCTTCACACTGGAGACAAGTGAACGTAGGTTCCTACCGGGTAATTGTACACATTTGATGTTGTAACTTCTAAGGATCTTCGAGATACGTCCTGACACCCCTGGATAGTACGGAATGTAGGCGGACGATATGCCGACTTGCTTCGGAGGTCTTGGGTTGAATGTAAGTTCTTCTGCCTGTAACAAGCATCTGTTTAGTACATGGGATGGATAACCGCATCTGGTTAGGTCCGCCTTCACACGGGAGATCTCGTTGCGTCTAATTGTGTCGGTGCTGGAATGGCTCCAGGCCCTGGAGAATAGGGTGCGGGCAGTGCTATTGAGATGGCTTGGAGCGTGGCCGGACCCGTAGTTGGTGAATTGACCGCACCACATGGGTTTGCGGTATACTGAGGTCTCTAGACGTGGGCCTACGCGATGCACTAGTACGTCCAGAAACGGGAGCGAACCGTTCACCTCTGATTCTACGGTAAACTTGATGAAATTGGAACTCAAACCTCAGCGGTTTTTTCGTACTCAAACGTACTCAAACCTCAACCACCGCCAGCGTGCCGCCCTGTCATCTATAAGAAAAGACAACTCCATCGTTGTACTTCCTGCGGATAAAGGGCGCCGGACTGTTGTGCTGGACCGATCAGCCTACCGAGAGAAAGCCTTGGCCCTATTACTCGATCCTAACGTATATGGACCTCTACCTGATCCTCCCGTTAAAGTCTTGAAACGTCTGGAAGCAAATGTTAATAAACTTGTCCACGCATGGCTTAAAGATAAGAAGATCCCGACCGCGACTCACCATCTTCTACGTGCTACTGGCTGCCAACTACCGCAATTCTACGGATTACCAAAGATCCATAAACCGGGTATTCCTCTCAGACCTATAGTGTCTTGCTGCAGTGCCCCAACGTATGAACTGTCCAAACATATCGCGAGCCTCCTCTCGCCTCTTATAGGTAATACATCTCACACCGTTAAAAACAGCAGTGAATTTATTAACATCATTAAGGACATTTCAATCCCTGACAACTCTGTCATGGCATCATTTGACGTGGTCTCTTTATTCACCTCGATTCCCGTCCAACAGGCCGTGCACTGCGCCAGAAGGCTCCTTGAGAGCGACTTAAGCCTCCAATCCAGGACGTCACTATCCACTGATGACATCTGTACCGCCCTCAACCTATGCCTCTCTAGCAGCATCTTCACCTTTGAAGACTCACTCTACAAACAAGTACATGGCACTGCTATGGGTGCCCCTGTCAGTTCCGTAGTAGCTAACATCGCCATGGAAGATCTAGAGGAGCAGATACACCAGAACCCACCTACACCTATTACAACGTGGTGTAGATACGTCGACGATATTTTTACCATAATACCACGTGGTTCTGAAACGGTACTACTAGAACACCTCAACTCCCTATCCAATTTCATCAAGTTTACCGTAGAATCAGAGGTGAACGGTTCGCTCCCGCTTCTGGATGTACTAGTGCATCGCGTAGGCCCACGTCTAGAGACCTCAGTATACCGCAAACCCATGTGGTGCGGTCAATTCACCAACTACGGGTCCGGCCACGCTCCAAGCCATCTCAATAGCACTGCCCGCACCCTATTCTCCAGGGCCTGGAGCCATTCCAGCACCGACACAATTAGACGTAACGAGATCTCCCGTGTGAAGGCGGACCTAACCAGATGCGGTTATCCATCCCATGTACTAAACAGATGCTTGTTACAGGCAGAAGAACTTACATTCAACCCAAGACCTCCGAAGCAAGTCGGCATATCGTCCGCCTACATTCCGTACTATCCAGGGGTGTCAGGACGTATCTCGAAGATCCTTAGAAGTTACAACATCAAATGTGTACAATTACCCGGTAGGAACCTACGTTCACTTGTCTCCAGTGTGAAGACCCCTGTCACACCTGTCTTACGCAGCAATGTAGTGTACCGTATCACCTGTAAGGCCTGTAACAGTTGCTACGTAGGTGAGACGTCTCCAGGATCGCCTCACGGAACACGACAGAGCAATCCGGCTTGCCGAAACTGACCAGTCCGTGCTCGCAGAACATTTTGGGCTACCAACCACGATCTTGACCCCAAGCGCGACTTTGAGATAGTGGACCATGCGCGACACTTTCGCCACCGCCTATGGCTAGAGTCACTAAACATAATAAACAACCCTAAGGCATTAAATCGCCAGAAAGGCATGCGTATACATCCCATCCTAGAGACAACCGTTTTATTGATGGATGATCACTGGCGTAAGGCAGCACACGTCCGTGCTACAACAATGACGCATGATTAACGCGCCACACTTTGCTTGTAGTGTATTCAAATTTTATATTAACTTATCAGTTGATAAAGGGACACGTGTTCCGAAAGCTACTGGTTTTTGTACTTATATTTTATTTTATTTGTACTTTATTTGTTAATAAATATCTGGGTATAACTGTATATATCTGTATTTGAAACTATGGACCCCAGTACTCCAGGCCCATTTGTCACAAAAAAAGGACTTTTTTGCATCAGCCAAAATAATTATAATACAGAATATTCATGCAGTCTTCATTCCCACAAAGTAACCATCTAATTCTGCTTGAACTTAGCCAGACTTAATGTCTCTGCCACATTGTGAGGAAACTTATTCCAGTGTTCGAAAACCCGCTGTCCATAGGTGAACTCCATGAGATACGTTCTTCTGTAATTTATATAGTCCAGTTTGTAAATCTAACTGAAATATGAATATACACTGCCCTACCATTAACATCCGGACACCCCTCTATGGATGGGGAAACAGGTCCTATGCATGCAGCACGTCACAGAACCTACTATAAATCGACTTATGCACACTGGGCTTAACAGACAATTGGAAAAGTGGGCATGCAAGAGGACACGTTCAACAGAATTACCTCAACAGTTCAACAGAATTGATCACCTCAACAAATACTAGACGCCGATTGATATGTTGTAAAGAGCGCGAATCCTGGACTGTAGAGAAGTGGAAAACAGTCCTATGGACATACGTTTCGAGGTTCGCATTCTACCAGTCTGACGGCCGTTCCTGGGTGTGGAAAATGCCAGGGGAACAGTTCCTTCCTGATTGTATCCTCCCAACAATGAAGTTTGGTGGAGGCAGTGTCATGGTATGGGACTGCTTTTCATGGATTGGCTTGGGCCCATTAGTCGTTATCGACAAAACCTTGAATGCTGTGCAATACCAGGACAGCTTGGACAATTATGCACTTTCAACGTTATGGCAATACTTCGGGGAAGGTATACATTGGATCAGCAATACTTGCTGATCCAATACCTGGATCAGCAAGACAATGCACCATGCCATACTGCTCGGGTCGTAACAGAGTGATTTGAAGACTTGGGTGTGTAAAAGTTGGATTGACCAGCCCAGAGGAGTGATCTGAATCCTATCGAGCACCTTTGGGAGGTATTGGATCATCAGGTACGTGCACGTCGAGATCGCCCAAAGAACAAGGCCAAATTAGTGGCAGCGTTAAAGGCCGAGTGGAGGAACATATCACCTGACATTTATAAAAAGCTGGTTGAGAATATACCGAGAAGATTGAAGGCCGTCATAAAAGCAAAAGTTTTCAGCACAAAATATTAAATGACACAATTAAAGCTCTTTTTTTTGTCTAAAAGCAGGTGTCTGGATATTAATTGTAGGGCAGTGCAGATCAATTAACTTATACAAATCAGCATACATGAGCATGCTAAGCTGTTGATTACGCCTGAAACCCTATAATAACATAGTTCATGTATCTGTCTGCGGTACCAGTGGTCTCCGCAAACCCTATAACAACAGCTCATTCAAGATTCAATGCGGTGGATATTTCTTTGGATAAAAATCCAATGAAAGGAATTTCCTGGATGAAAATCAAACTCTCGCCCATCACCAATTCAGGCCATGGTATGAAAAAATCCCATAAAAATTCCTCCTGTTGAAGGAATTTGAGCATAGGCGATTTCTGCACAGTAGAGGCAGAAGTAATAATAGTCCCAAATGTTCACCAAATGTGAGATCTCGATTATAGAGACGAGCAAAATATCCGAAAGAGTCATCTGCTAAAGTGTACAGTGTTCGACGTCTAACAGCCCCAGGGGTTTCCCATCTCCGCGTTGTGTACTCTGTGTATCACAGAATCTGTGAAGGCCAGAGGTTTAAAAAGTGTAGTATGTGTGTGTGTTAGTGTTGTGTAGTGCCGTGTTAAGTTGTTCCTCTGACCATGTAGCTGTTGGGCCCTAGTGGAGCCCCCGTTGCCCGCACTTAGCCCCGAAGAAGCAGGTCAGGCAGTAGAGGGATCACTTAAATACTCTGGCAGGCCCTGTCACCTAATTTCCGAAAATTTCAGTGGCAAGGACCGAAAAAAAAATAAAAAATAAAAAAAAAATCTGCTAGTGAGTCAAACCAGCAGATTTTTACATAACAACTCGTCAAAGACATGAGGAATTTTTATGGGCTTTTTGGCAACATGACTGAGTTTATTTCAGATTCCAAGGTTTCTCGCTTCACTGCAGAGAAATGCCCATTTCAGCTGGTGCTGTGAACATGTCAATTAGATCTAAGAGCTTCCAATTTGATTCAAGGTTGAGTTCAGTCTGTGGTTCGATTTTCAACGCCTCCTCATCTTTGGGGGGGGACAATCTCACTGAGTATATATGGGATGCTTTACAGAGGTATTTGTGTAAGACTCTTTACGAAGACATGCCTTCGTATCTGCTTTCTGAAGTTACGTTTTCCAAGTTTCCAGATATTTTAACTGCAGATTTTTATTCTATTAATAAAATTTTTGTTTTAAAATATTACCAAATTTCATCCAGTTTCGGTCTCACTTGAAATGGCTGTTATTGAAACTTGTACTTGTCAAATCTTTACAAACCATCAGACTAACCATACATTATGTAATTAATAGGTATTCAACTGTTGACTGGACAAATTCATCTTGCTTGGAATGCTGGAGCTGACTTAAAAGTTCTTTTTGATCTCTTCACTTTTGATCCTGTACGATTTTTGTCTTTTTCAAATGATACCATCGGCGGCTTGTGCCCGATTTCTGTTGGCACTCCTAAGGAATTATACTTCTTCTTTTTTTTTGTAGTTTAAATCAACTACAAAAAAAAATTTCCCAATGTAAACTGTCAGTAATTACATTAGAAGAACTCTTTATTATATGAAGAAAGCACATTGCTGTATACAACTCCCTTCACGCCTACAAGCCAGGGGTTTACATAAAAGAAATTACACAACAGAATAAACACAAAAAAAAAAAAAAGCATTATGACTCCTGAAAGGTTTGAACACTGGGATGATAGATTCAAGGCAGTGATGAATAGGTGTCCGGGAGCAGGTTCTATTGTCCTTTGACGTGGCCCTGGGAAGGAAGTCGACCGAGTACTTTCTGCCTATATTCCTTGTCGACTGCGAATTTGTAGGGGTCGCCGTCCAAGGACTGTATGTCTTGCAGCATTTGCACAGGTAGGAACCGATCAGTTAGCTTTAACCGGTTTGGAATGGCCTGTAGGATTGGATTAGCCCTAAGGCTTGGGACCGGGATCCTCCATCCGCAGTAAGCCCAGAAATCTGGTACTGAAATAATGCCGACCATCATTTTGATGGCAAAGACGAGTTTTCTCTAGTGAATGATGGCAGGAAGACGTCTGATATTGAGAGCTGCCGCCATCTGGGTGGTCCTTGGTGTAGGGGGGAAGCCGAAATTTCCATATGGCCCACTTCAGTAGCCAGAATTCCCCCGCGAAAATCCGTCTAAGATGGGTCGTAGCAGTTGAAGTCTAGACATCGGCGCCATAGAGTATGACCGGATAAACACGTCTTAATATCTGCATCCAACAGCCTGGTCATGGACGTGCATTAGTTGTTGTTTAATCATCCACCGGAGTCGACAGAACTTTATTTGCAAGTGGTCTATGTGCGGTAGAAAGGAGAGCTTTTGATTAAAAATAACGCCGAGATCTGTATGTTGTTGGACGGCAGAAATCGCGCATTCTCTTAAAATGGGTTGTAATATTGTTGGGCTCCGTTTGAGAGAGAAAGTCAACTGTTTTGACTTCTCAGGATTGATTTGAAGTCCGAAACCGGAGAGGAAGGCCTCAAGGTTCCGTATTTTCTGAAGGATTAAGGTATTGATGTATTCAGCAGTGTCTCCAAGGCAGATGGGAATAAACAGTTTTATGTCATCGGCAAAGGTGAGCATGTCAGTTCGGCCTGTCACAAATGGCACGAGAACAGCTGAGAACAAGATTCCGGACAGGACCCCACCTTGTGGGACTCCAGCTGTAATAGTCCTAGTATAGCGCAGATTGCCATCGCGAACAATAATGGTCCTGTTCTCCAGCATTGTCTGAATAAACCAGAGCACGTCTCCACCAATGAGATAATACTCACGTAGTAGCCTTGCCAATGCGTGAACGGATACGGAATCAAATGCTGCCTGGACGTCGATATACGTAACGGTGATTTCCGAACGGTGCTCAAATGCCTCGAGGATCTTGGTAGTGGTGGTGACTAGATTTGTAGCGGTGGATCTTGACCGGGTAGCATAGTGGATCTGCGGTAACTGTTGTGGCATAATTTAGATGGTTAATGTTCTTAGAAGAGTTTTCTCAAAGAGCTTTAATAGGCATGATGCAGAGGAAATTGGACGGAAGTGACTGGGCTGAGAAGCAGAGCTTGTTTTCGGCAGCGGTCTTACTAGATAGACATGCCACATAGGAGGAAAAAATTTTTGATTAAGGATCTTGTTAAATAACGACAGGATAGGATCAACAACAAATGTACTAAGACATTTCAGCATAAACTGAGGAATTCCGTCGGCACCTGATGCGGCCGTAGGTGCTAAGCTATTCATTGCTTCGATCAGCTGGTATTTGGTGAGGTGAATTGAATTTAAGGTGTCTTTCGAAATCGGATTGATTGGGAATTCCATTGGCGTAGTGGATTCCGGCTGAGCAGCGAACCTAGGTATATGGTCGAGCCAGCTGCTCATATTGAGTGAGTCAATGGCGTCCTCTGATTGGATTCTATGGAAGGGCTTCCCGTTATTTATGTTATCCTCTAGGTGAAGTTTTATCGCCTCCCTCTTGTTCCAAATAAAAAGCGCCCTAGCTCGGGAATAGGCAGTTCTGTCCGAGGGTGAGCCGGGTTTTTCCACTTTTTGTGCAAATTCTGTTTAAGGTGGAAACTTTCAGAGACTTTTGGATTCCACTAGGCCTTTGAATGTTCTGTGATGGTTAGTTTCTTCGTTGCAGCATAGAGAGAAACAGTGGCTATCCATCTTGTCATCAGGTCAATCCCGAGTTCGGGATCACATTCCTCAAGGACATCCCATGGGATTGCTTGAGCCGCATAAACACACTTTTCAGGATTAAGGTATTTGGGCGCTGTAATTGTTTTGGTTGTGACTTTCCTTCTTCCAGAAGTGATGGGCATTTCTATTTGCACAGATAGAATGATGGGGTTATGATCAGACTGTATGTTGCTTGTAGGGTTTGATTAACCACACAATTTGCTGACACGAACGCAACGTCTAATGTGCTTTCGCCTCTCGTGGCTAGTGTGCTAACCAGTTTGAGACCTAATATACCTAGACGCTGACTCAGTCTCCTCTTGAGGTTTCCCTGAGTATTCAGGAGATTGAAATCCCCACACACGACGTGTTTCAGTGATGAATGGAGATGGTCAAGCAGCCAATTGAGGAGTTCATCAACTACTTGTGCGTCTGGAACCGGTGGGATATACACTGCGACAATGTCGAGAGAATTGTTCTGGCTGTTATTGTTTTTAGGTTTTTTAGGTTTTAGCGTAACTAGAACTGCCTCGAAAGAGTCAGACTGGCTCAATACTGAGTGGATGATAGAAAATACCTGCTCATTGAAAAAAATCGCAACTCCTCCTCCCCTCCGGTTTTCTCTAGACGTGCACACCATCTGATACCTTGCAGGCTAAGTAGAGGAAAGTGTTTCTTCATTGGGGTCAAGCCAGGTTTCTGCGAAGCAAACCACGTCCATTGAACTGGACAGCAAGAGCTCCCCAACTTCATTCAGTTTATTCCTCATGGATCGCACATTTTGGAATAGGAGTTGGAATGAAGCTGTTCTCTTTACCGTGGCGAGGGATGTACGCGGTCTGATCCGTCTGCGATGCGTCGCTGGTCTACGATATGTTGAAACCATGACAGGGATCGCAATATTCGGGGAGAGAAATGACAGTGATTTTGGGTAATTTTCAATCTCATCATTTTGATAGTTTATCATTACTAATAGTTCATCTCGAACAAGGCTTGGGCAGTTGGTAATGGTCCCCCACACTGGGCGGGAAAGACCTGAGTTAGAGTCCCGTCGATGACGGGAGGAATTTTTATGGGCCTTTTTTAACATGGTTGAGGTGAGACGGGTTCATGCGAATGGTTTTTTCTCCCGGAAACTCGAGTTTTCGTCCAACGAACAGAAAATTAATCTCAGAACACCACCAATTTACAGACAATGCACACGGAGCAGTATGGTCTTAGTTGGTGATGCTCCTAAAAACCCTACAACAATTACAAGGCTTGAATAGTTTCTGATATCTAGTTTTCATCCCAAAACAAGCAAACAAAACATAGAATGTATGCGATTTGCACGTAATATATTGATGATAAATTGTAAATAACCGAGCAAGCAACCTCTCCACAAATCATGTGTGTTTATATTCATATAGAGATATAGAGCAGGGGTGGCCAACGAGTCGATCGCGGATTTAATTTCGGTCGATCACGACGAATTTTAAATATACAGTCATCCCTCGATTTGTGCACCTTGTGCAATGAAATTTTTGAGATGGTAGATCGCGGCACATTTTGAAGAAAAAAAGTAGATCGCATCACAAATTAAGTTGGCCACTCCTGATATAGAGTACTGTCTATAAATTTGCTACTGCCCTTTTTTCTTGAGTCCGTAGAGCAGATTTAACTGGGGGGAAAAATTACCATATAAAATTGTTTGCTTCAGTAATAGTGTAATCAAAACTGCAGAAAAAATATTAAACAAAACTTCAGAAAAATGGATTTCAGTGGCGAACATTATTGACATATGTGCGTAACGTATCGCGTGATGCATGGATTTCCCAGTCATTTATCTGATGGTTGGCAAGATTATTAAAAAATCTGCTACACATGAATCATTCCCTAGTTTCCGACTACACGGCCATTTATAATCCTGTTAGGTTTGTCGGATCCTATTGGCATCCAAACAGAGTTATCACTTTAAAGGCAATTTCTCCACACAACTCTTCTGTTAAAAAAACTGAAAACCATTAAAATGAATTGAATTTAAAAAATAAGAATGGTTTGAAATCAATCTATCATCGAGATTTATATTTTACGATTACTTTTAATAAGTTTACGCGTAATTATCTGTACCACCTAAAATTCATCTATTAGGTGACACAGGTGCATGAATTCAACAAATGGTGAAATTCAAAGGATAATATCGGCAATACCTCTTAATGGCTCTCGTGGGTAGCACAGTTGATAGAATCACTGTTCTCCCCACACAGGGAGAGAACAGTGATGATTTCACCGTTCTCTCCCGAGAACTTTGAACAGGCTCAAACAAAATGAAAAAAGAAACGAAAGAGTAAGGCCAGGAAATGCACAAATGATATGTCTAATTACAAGTACTTGCAACAGTGGCAATAATTTCATCGCTTGGATTTGGAGCTGTTCCACATCCTCCATACTGTTCAATAAAATCCGCCACCGTATTCGAGATATTCTTCAATCTTATGGCCAATCTGAGCTATTATTAGCATGCTAATGCTAATATTAGCTCAGATTGGCCCCAAGATTGAAGGATATCTCCAATACATATTTTACTTTGAACAGTATGCAAAACTTGCTAAACGCCGAAATAAATGTATTGAGTTAGGTTGGACGTATGTAGAAAAATATACATCAAATTAAAAATCGTGTTTTATCTACAATTACATTTTGATTTTTCTATTCTTTCAAAAAACTATATAATAAGTGGCATTTCTTTTCAGTCCATACCCACACTGTTTCACTAACAAAATATCAGAAATTCACTTCATCTTCCTTGCACTTTAGGCCCTGGAGGCACACCATTGCCACAGAAAACATACTGACGTTCGCCAAACTACTGACAGTGAAACTAGACACACTTAACATCAACTCGATGGTAACCTTTCTAGAAAATAAAAAGGGTTTTCCCCCCTATATCCTTGGCGGACTCATTGCGTGCCATACTGCTCACTTTAGAGCCTACACATATTTCTCTGTAGCTAGCACAGTTGGTAGGATCTCCTGACTCCCCCACACCAAGTGGAAAAGATCTGAATTCGAGTCCCGTCATGACAGGAAGAATTTTTATTGGACTTTTTCACAAAGTAGCTGACTTAGTTGGTCTCAGGCGAAGGTAACGTGGCTTTTTTTCTCCCGGAAGCTCCAGTTTTTCGTCTAGAAAACAGAAAATTGTCCTCAGAAGATAATCCTAGAGAACTCAATTTTTAGACAAATTATATGCTTTTTAATAAATTCCACTGGGAGCCAGAAACGTAACTCCATAATTTGGATATTAGGATCTTAACATGTAATTTAGTATCTGTGTATTTGTGCATCCTATATTCATAAACTTTTTTTTCATTTAAGAAATGAAGAATTGTGGAGGAGATATAATTTTGCGGTGGTAATATTGAGGGAAAGATTCAAAAATTTGAAAAAAAAAAATGGCGTTATGTAAGGTGTACCACCCCATATAGTAAGCTCAGAAATTTGAAGGAAAAAAATTACGTAATTTGTGAACAGTTCAAAAATTTGAATTAAAAATCACATTGCATAATTTGTGGACTGCTCCTAATACAGTAGTATTAAGTTCTCACCAGTGAAAAGAGTGAAATATAATAAATGATTGTTTTATTTATTTATTTATAAATAATTAGGAATAAAAGTAGTCCATGATCATACGTTAAAATTTTAACCAGTTTTTTTTTGTTTTCATCCAATTCTGTCTTTCTTATATTTTAGGTGTAATCTCGCATCTCTTCAAAAACGTCACGTGGCAATAGCACGCTTAAAGCATTCTGCCAATATGGGACGAACGTCTCACGAGGTTCGTTTCTTCATTCTCGTCCTAACACCTAGCAAGGAGGTAAGTCCTTAATAGCTTTTAAAAAATACTCTCACTGCAAATTATCTACTAATAGAAATAAAAACACTTATCGGAATAGGGGGATACTGCAGACTAGAGAGCAAACCTAGCGAGGGCCCCGACACAAAGTAACGGGGATATTTTATTTAGAATTTTATATGCACAGAATATTTGACATTTTGTGTATTCCGTATATACTTGTGGTACGAAAAGTAGGGCCCTTGTGGGTAGCACAGTTGGTAGGATCGCCATCCTCCACACACCGGGTGGAAAAGACCTGAGTTCGAATTTTTATGGGTCTTTTTCACAACGTGGCTGAGTTAGTTGGTCTCATGAGAGAGTAGCATGGGTTTTTCGTCCAGCAACCGACCTCAGAACATACACAGTTTGCAGACAATATACAAGGAGCAGCATGGCCTTAGTTGGCATGCACCTAAACCCCAACAACAACAAATAACAATCAAAAGTAGTGTATTGATGTCTAGCGGCACCAGGGGTTTCTCCCATCTCCTCGTTGCTTTCATTGTAGGTGTACCAGTTCACTGGGAAGGCCAGAGATTTAAAAGTGTGTGGATTTTGTATATGTGTAGTATTGTGTATCGTTGTTCATCTGGCCGTTTAGCCACTGGACCCCTACTGAGGCCCAACGTTGCCCACACTTGGCCTCGTGGAGGCAGACCTCCACGAGGCCAAGATGAGGTTTATGCGGTTTAATTTGGACGAAATTAAGTTTTTGCAGTTTGCGTGGGGTTTACGCTGGCATATTAGGCAGGATAGGGGTGGGAGACTGAAGGCTAAGGACGATAGAGAAGGCGACCCCAGGATGTTCAGTGAGGCAGACCCGTGTCCCACCAGGTGAAGAATAAGGGTTGGCAGGGGAGGGGAGAAGACAAGACTATCTCCTCCTCCCCACCAGGGGAAAGGGAGTAAAGGTACCAGGCAAGGGAGGCCGGTACAGGTCGCCATCAGGCATTGACAGTAAAGAACACGTGAAGAGTCCAAGCGATCTGAACCGGATCTTCGTTGGTGATCACGTTCAATGTAGGAATCAAATCTGGTCGTACATGAGGCAAGTCTCGTCCTATGGTTGGTCATGTAACCTGTTCAGGTCGCCCAGTGTGCATGTTATGAGGATGCTGCCTTGGGTCTTGGTGATATCATTTTCCTCTGCACTTAGTTCTTGTGTTGGTCATTTGATTTAGCCATACGACTAGTGGTCCAGTGCGAATAATTCGTATCCAGTTAATGTCAAGTTCTGTGTCAGTTTGTCTGGTTCAGACGTAGGTCTTCCTGGTTGTTAGATCCCTCGTGAACAAGGCTAGATAATGGTCATCGTTCGTGTTGTAGGTTATTTTGATACAGTTTTCTTGCGTATTCCAGTTTTCTCCAGTCCTAGTTTCGTGATTCATCATTAGCTTCCGGGTGCTGTGCATGGTGGTTTGCTATAAGTGAGTTACTGTGCAAAGATGGTAAGGGCTTTGTATTCATGTTCCGAGTCAAGAAGGTGCTGTTCTATGGGAAGTAAGTGATAGCAGTGGTAAGCATACATCGCAGATCCTCATAGTGGTCGCAGTCATACATGAGATATTGCCATGTCTCCTCGCGGCCACAGTGGCAACGGAATCCTCAGTGATTCGGTTTTTGGCGCATTATAGCCTTAGTTGCTAATGCGCCAATAAAACCCAACAACCAACCAACCGTGATTCGGAAGCTAGACAGTTTTGCATTAAATGGCTCGTGCCCGGTAAGCAACGATCAAAAGTAGGGGGCGGACCCATTTGTGGCCTTCAGCTCAACAAAAAGCTTCTGCCACTTTCCACTAATTGGGAAAAATCAATGGAAAAAATCCCCCATATCAGAGTTCTGAATGGCCGTTCCAACAGTAACACACTGTTCTATTCAAACGACATAGGGCATTGACCTGATGAACCGTAGGTGGCCCTTCATCATAAAATTCCATTGGCACAAGAAGTGCAACAGTCTAGAATACAAAGTAAGACAAGCTAGTCAATATACCATCAAAAATCAGCTGTCCAATGCCACACCATGAAAAGCATTCTCACACCGTCACACTTCCACAACTTTACTTCACAATATGGTGTGTATGGAAGCATTCTTTGCTTCTGCCAGACAAATTCCTCTGCCATGGATTTACATTCATCCACTGTCCAGTTTCTGTCAGTACCATTCTAACCATCCCAGAGTATTGACGTTATGCCTATTGCTTTGTTCTCTGCAACCGATCCATGAAGCCATCAGAATAGTTGAACCATAACGTACCTGTGTAAGAACTTCAAGGCCACCGAAAAACCGTTCAACATAAAGCTCTGCATCGTAGTGCCTAGCTAATATGAATACCACTCAACGTAGAAACTGAATGAAACGAATTCTGCAGCTCTGTTTACACTCACTCTATTATAACTCATTTTACTTCATCAGCACAGGCCATATTTCACGTATGTATGTGATTGTTTTGTGGAGTCCCAATACTTTTGGTAACATAGTATATGTTAAATGTATTTTTAAAATATTTTGGACACAAAGGTTTGGTGGGCGACTGAAATTGCAGAAATTCAAATTGAATGCTTTTAGAGAATCATTAGGTGCGAAGTTCTCTCTATTCACTGGGAAAATGGTTTAAAATCCGGCTTGGCAGCTGGTATTTTGTAAACCAGTTTAGCAGTTGAACTGCCAGTTCTTTGTTTTACAATGCTGTCTGCAGTAGTCTATATCTTGCAAAGATTGACACGACAAAGATACAGTACGATGGAGAGTATGAACGGCTTTAGACAAAGATACAGTATGATAGAAAGAATGAACGGCTTTAGGCAAAGATACAGTACGATAGAAAGAATGAACGGTAAAGTACCGGCGGTATTAAAATTACCTGAAAATCATTTGTAATTAGTTTCTTTTTCAACGTCTACACATCGAAGTTTATCCAATTTTAATTGATCAGGGAGAGAATAAACAAATATTCGAAGATTATTCTTTATGAAAACATTATGCTGTTTACATTATGGAGTACTGTTCGCATGTAGAATTATTGTAATCCAGGTGGTTCGCTGGTAATAGTTAATATATCATTTATAATTAATTTAATATATAAGTAAAAGTTCTTCTTCTTCTTCTTTGGTCCTTAGCTGGCAGCTGGGGGAGGCGGTTGGCCACGCAACCAGTATGCTGCTGTAGGTGCCGCAGGGTTTCGGACTTGCTCTGTGATGTTCTTCCATACCTTACGATCCATGGCGTCAGTCCTGGCCTGGTTAAGGTCGAGACGTCGGCTCTTCAAGTCATTTTCCACTTGCTTGGCCCACGTTTTCCTAGGCGCGGTCCGTTGGATGCTCCATTGGGTGGGTCGTTGTCTCCAAAGGAGTGTGGATGGTATTCTGTTCGTGCCCATTCTACATACGTGGCCAAACCATCTAAGCCTTCGCTTCTGGATTTGGTCGGCAATGGTTGGTTGCTGTTGGCATCTGGCGCGGATGGTATCATTAGTGATGCGGTCGCGAAGAGAGATGCCCAAGATCTGCCGCAGGCATCGCATTTGGAATACCTCAAGTTTGTTCAAATCTAACTTGAGACAAATCCATGTTTCCGATCCGTAAAGAAGAATGGGCAGGATCAAAGTCCGGAAGAGTCGGATTTTAGTCTTTGTGGAAATGTTGGTCCTCTTCCACAGACACCATTTTAGCGAGGCGAACGCAGTGGCCGCCTGTCCAATTCTGCTGTGGATTTCCATGGTGGATACAACTTTCTTCTCCTGGACCAGCGACCCAAGGTATTTGAAGTCCTGCACTTGCTCGATCTGGACACCTTCGAGATAGATGGTGGCTTGCGACCCATCTGTTGTCAGGGCCTTTGTCTTACCAGCATTGATCTTCAAACCGTATGGCCGGGCAATGCGGGCAATGTCGTAGAGGATGTCCGTGGCTTCAGCGTCGTTACCGGCAAGGATAGCACTATCATCAGCAAACATCAGGACAGTCAAAGTAAAAGTTAATCACGTAAGGAAATTTAAAAGTTTTTAATTCTCAGATTTAATGACACAAAGTCTGGAAATATTATGAAGGTAACCCCGCTCTTCTATCAACGATTTCTTTTGTCTTTAAAAATCCATGTCAGCAATATTCAAATGCAATGGTATAAATTCTCACAACAGAACAAACTTGATTTTTCTCTGAGTTTGTCTGGTATTGCACTACTTCAAGCAGATAGCCAAGAGGATAATCGGCCATTTCTTTTGAAAGATGAGACTGCTATGACAGCCTGTTTCTGTACTAACTGGTCACTCATCAGTTAGTAAATGGTCTCTAATACCTACGCAAACAAAACAGTTCAAAAAAAAAGTTGAAGAAATAAGAGTTTTCAAAGTTGAAGTATAATTAAGCTATCTGTTTGTCTGTGTTTGGTTACTAGAAGCCAAATGCTGAGGGACCAGTTAGTCCTGTAACAGGCTGTCATAGCAGTCTCATCTCTTAAACAAAGGGCTAACTAATCTTTTGGTGAAGCCATCTGTTAACAAGTAGTGCAATATACTAGTGAAATATACTAGTGCAATATACTTATGAAAACTTCATAACTTAGCACAAATTTTCCTTACAAATTACAGCTATGTGGCTGGTCATACAGCGCTCGCGTGAGCTGATTACAACTTTGACGTAACTGTAGAACAGCTGATAGCAAAGAGAAATTGAAAACGTCCACTGCGGATACCACTAGAAAAATGTATGCAGTATTAAATCTCTCGTAAATCTCTTCCATAAAGAGTGACTTTCTTATGCTTACAAGCAATAGGATTTAATTTCATATAACTAAAGAAATTGATTAATCTTCGAGGGTGCATGATTTTAAAGAGTAAGTATTACTACCAACTCTCACTGGCAAGTCCTGTAATTTGATTCTGGATTCTTCCACTAAATCAACAATATTCTAATTACATCATTTTTATACCCATCTCCTCTTACCTAACTTCTTTCCTCTCGTACAACGACCAACTGAATTATAGTCTCTTCTCACCGATGGAGAATATCGACAGGTTTAACATTTCCTACCGCAGTCGTTGTTCCCTGTTTTTCTCCTTTAGCGTTGAGCTAGGGGGAGAATTTTTGGTCTAAAAACCTGTGACAGCATTGATGGATGGTGAGTGTAAATGTCGCTTCCTTCCGTGTGTGTGCGCGCGTGCTTTCATTTTTTTTCCTGACCTACTTTGGACATTTTGAACCATCAACGGGAGTGTCAGTAACAGAACTTCGCTGTTCTCATGGTATTGAAAGAAATTTGAAATACTGCTTTTTAATGATTCCAACAAAATCCGCCATTTTTAGTTTAGACAAGTTACATTCACTCCCATACTGGCACTTCGATTTGCAATTGAGACTCTTTTAACGTATAATGATGCTGTTTATTGGTTCATTAGCTCGCCAGTTGATTTTTTTCACCAGTCATTGCACGTGTTAGATTTAACGAATACCTTTAAATAGTCCATAATCGAATACGTATCAACTGGCAAGTAGGAGCAGCATGGAGAATGAAAATAGTTGTGAAGAGCACACCTTGTTGAATAGCCATCCGCACGTTTAACAGTATCATTGTTTGCTGGAATATCTGTGGTTGAGGCTATACAGAAGATGAGTCTCTTGGTTCTGCATGAAGGCACTCTATATTTTCGTATATGTAAGCCTCTGTAAAATATAACTAATTTAAATGCACTGTATTTCCAACAGCCACTGGACACTTACATCTTCCAAGAACTCTTTATTGATGTGAACCTTAACTACCTGTAGAGGCAGTCTATTCCAGCAATCAACAAGTCGCTGACTAAAACAAAACTTACTACAATCTAGTCTAAACCTCTTCCCCTGTAATTCGAATTTATGCACCAGAGTTCTGAAATTTTTTATAACAGTGAAAATTTTGTCTTCATTCATTTCACTAATCCTCAGAGCCTTATAAACTTCAGTCAGGTCCCCTCTTAGGTGTCTGGTTGCCAAGCTCCGTAGGACACACATAATCGAAGTTTTTCGACGTGCGATTGCCTTTTTGCCAACCCCACCATGGGAGTTGCCCGTCTTTAGACCCTTTCAAGAAGCTCAATGTTCTTTTTCAGATGAGGTCTCCATACTTGAACAAAGTATTCCAAATGTGTTCTTACAATGTCTTGCAGTGGGATTATGATCCTGTCTCTACAGGGTATTGTTCGATAAATCATCGATAGGACACCATAGACTTTCCTTGCCACCTTTTTACAACTGAGAACACTTCATATATGCCTGTACTGTAACTCCCAGATCCCTTTCTTCTTCTGCTGCTGCTTGACTCTGCATTAACAACTATCCGAATCTTTAGGTCTTGACATCACGCCCTTTATCCGTCAATGTTATTTATGAAAATCAGAAACAACAGTTGTCCAAGAACCGATCTTTGGGACGTAACACCAATCTGAAGTATCCCCATCGATAAACTTCAAAACAATTTTTGATAAAAAAAAAGGCGATATTTTGGTCCATTCCTTCATCAATACGACTTTCAATTCAGCTACTGATTAGATACGTGTTGTCCTGGCTCGAAGCCGACTGTCCAGATCATCCCAGAGATGGTGGTCGTCGGAGTTATGGTCGATGTGGTGTTTTGAACATACCAATGAAGTCCATGTCTTCAAATCAAATGACTAGTGCTTTGTAGTATGACATGGCTCATTGTCATGCTTACACAGAAAACGGCCATTCCTACACTGGTGCTTCAGTGTGAAAAGACTAGAATTGTCCATAAATATCAATATACCGTATGGAATTAATTCTTCCAGGAATGATGATCAATGGTTCAAGCCCAGCTCCACGAAAGACAAATATTTCGAAGTGTGTCGAAGGTGAGGGAAACACCTCCACAGTAACAGCATGCTGGACACTCCCTGTTATGATGTTTGGCTTGTGTACTGCTGTTCTTTCGTAAAAGTCGATGTAGCATATCTCCCAACATATCATCTTTGTGCCTATATCAGTTCCTGTGTCCTCTTTCAGTATGGTTAAGATCTGTTTACTTCTAGTGTAATGGTGGATATGGTTTTTTCCATATCCAAGAGACATCCAATCACTTTTGACAATATAGTTTACTCAGAGTGGATTTCACTCTGCATATATTTAAAAATGAAATCGCGAAAGAGAACTCATCCAATACTTAGCAGCAATCTATTTTTCATCCATATAAAATTCAATGAACACAAAGTATTCGTATATACGTAGATTTGTCTTCGCATTTTGATAGCATGCTAGGATTTATACCGCAGTAGAAACTATGCTTTCACAACGAGTTGCCCTGTTATTGAACCACTTTCAAACCAATGGCATTGCAAAGGTTAATGGCTCAAGAGTTCAGATTAATTTTTAGTAGAAAATTTTGTAGGCAAGGCAGTTTCTGCTCAGCTAAACAATGGCGCACATTTCCGGATGTCCGCATACCTAACGGAAATATCAGACGACAGAGAATTCCGACATCCGATCGAAGAGATTGATTAAACAAGAAGTCATCATGGTCGTCACAGAGATTCTTCCTCTCTCAGTCCTCTGCTCTTTCACTCAATACAGCGTTTGTCCCGAAAACAAAGGCTGACGGACAGCATCAAATCCGTGCGCATGCTCGCTAAAAGAAATCAATAACTGGAAGGCAAAAGAAAGACAGATAGAAGAATATATTAATTACAGACGTTAACAATCGCTGTGGAAATTTTGTTTCCGGTGATTGCTTTGGACAAAGGCAAAGTGACAGAAGAGCTCTTTGAGACATATGTTTGCTGATTCAGTACTATAGGAACAGCGCTCGTTTACACTCTCGATATCAGATAATATTGTTTTTATTTCATAGAGGTCGCTTAAGTAGTGAGCATTAATCCATCTATTTAATTCGTCAGAAATGTATGTGTAGCTCTAAATTATAAGTGTAGATGATCAGGTTTAAAATTATCAGATTTCTGTGTTTAAGTAGAAAATCAGGAGTCGTTTAATAAATTCAGCAGTCGGCTAGAATTAATGCAAAAGTCAGTGAAAATATTAAATTTTAAAAGTTTTAATTTAATAAATAAAGTGTGTATAGTTTGAACACGTTTTCAAGGATACTTTCATTTCCATGTTCTATTTGGTTTACATTTGTATGCAATTATTCTAAGAATGGCTACCATTGGTAGCCATTTTGTCTTGTGAAATAACCGCCTATATTTATACTGCATTTTCTGCTCAAGAAACAACTGTAAATATTCTGGAGTATAAATTTCAGGAGACAAATCTTTCTCTACCGATAGCCTGTCAGAAAAGTTCATTCATTTGGTTTCTTTGCCTAGCAATTTCTTCTCGTGCTGGAAAGTTTGCGATAGAGCCTTGAGAAATTTGCAAAACTCCAATGGAATAAAAGTATTGGTTCTTCTGACAAGAAATAGTTCTCGGTACAGCTGTCTACCACACGCAAATATAGGTGCTTTGCGTGACTTATACATTGCTTGATATCACCTTATGTGTGCATCGGTATATCGGAAAGCAATGACTTTGAATGTAAATTTAAGCGACAAACATGCAACTGTGATATTGTAGCAATCGTTTATGCGGTTTTTCTCGGGTGGAACGTTCTTTTATGGTACTCCTTGACTAAACGATGTTTCATAAACTCGTGACTGAGGTAAAGAAAGAACCAGTACAGAAAAATTATGGTTGGAAAGATCTGCCATCCAAATACCATTTGTTGGCTAGAGACTCCATCTCAATCTGAGATCCAGAGCCCGAACCCGGGATGGCTGCATGTGTCCAAAATATTTCGTCTAAGGAGAAGCTTCTAAAGATCTAACCTAATTGGATTGCATGTGATTAAAAATAGAGAATGCAATATTATGAAAATGGAAATTGCACGTCCAATGTATTGTTGACAAAGCCCTCTGAGCTTTAAATGAGGAATTTACTATATTTATTAGTGTAAAAAAAATTATGCTTACACTAAACCTACTATACCTAATTTTAGATTAATATTAATTCAGTTAAATTTATTAAATGACCGTGAAGGGCATTTTACCTGAATTGTATTTTACTGCTATAGCTTACAACCAAGTGTTATTGATAGGAATTATGGATACATACAAGGTGGGGGGGGGGGGGAGATTGAAAAGTTTTTAGCCTAATATAGATGGCAAAGGTTTCGTGAAAGACAGTATTGCCAATTTGTGCTGACTCTTCTTGTGTGTTCGCAGAAAATTTCAGATTTGTAATTATATTCTTCTCCTTTACAAAAGGTGTGGAAGGTGAATTAAGATGGCAATTGTTAAGAGAATCAAGCACCTGTAGTCATTGAGTTTATTTAAACGGAATTTCGCCGAAAGAAATTCATAAAGACATGCAGCAAACATTACAGAAATCTTGTCCTTCATGCACCATGGTCAAAAACTGGGTTGCAGAATTTAAGTGTCGACACCTGCAAATGTTGATGCCATTCATGACCTATTCATTCAAGACCGCAAAATAACGTTAAAGCACGTTGAAACAACATTAAACATCTCCCATGAGCGAGCTCACGGTATTGTGGTGAATGTTTTAGGGATGATGGTTTCCTTGAGGTGGGTCCTTAAAGCACTGAATGCAGATCAGAAGCGGGAAAGAGTAAGGTGTTGTCATGAGATTGTACAGTTTTAGAATTTTAAAGCTAATGAAGCTCAGTTTTGAGAGCGGTATATCAGAAGGACTAAACTTGGGTGCACCACTCCGACCCTGAAACAGAATAATCGAAACAGTGGAAGCATCCCTCTTCTCCCCTCTCCCTCCTAAAACGTTTCCAGTGCAGAAGTCAGCTGGGAAATTCATGGAATCTGTCTTCTAGGATGCAGGAATGATCATGGTTGTTTTTGTTTTTTTTTTTCTGAAAAGAGGTGCCACTATCAATTTGCGAGTATTATTCTAACCTACTGAGACATTCCCGCGAGGAATTGGCCAAAGGAGTCATCTGCCATCAAGACAATGCATCTGAGCATCCAGCTTTTGTGACTCAGGCAATTCTGCTTGACTGTGGATTCGAGCTATTACATCATCCACCGTACTCAATGGATTTGGCTCCATCGAACTATTTTCTATTTCCAAATCTCACTAAGGACTTGGAAGGACAGAAATTCGACTGTGTCAATGCTGTGACGGATGCAATCAACAACTGGTGAGGCTAAATCTTGTTGTTTGTTTGTTATTTGGTTTTTAGGAGCATTAGCAACTAAGGCCATATTGCTCCGGGAATATGCGGTGGTCATTCCCTGACCTTTCCGTATTTGGTAGTCACGGGCTCGAACCCCGGTCTAATCAAGAAGCGTGTGCTACGCTGCTGCTCCTTCCCACCTGGCTACGGAGGCGCCCAGGCTAAATCTTCTGTATTTTATTTGAGCGGGTTACGAAAACCAGCGGCTCACACCAGAAAGTGTATTGGCTTAAGAGGGGATTATGTTGAAAAATAAATTGGTTTTTACCATCTACTATGAGAAGCTGTAAACTTTTCAACCTCCACTCTTATGTAATTATTGCTAGGAACTATGAATGCATAGTTTCTAGCAATAATGCCACTGATTTAGCCTGCAATCATTGGTTTCTAAATCCTGTGTTGCTACTAAAAGCCAGAAATCCATAAATTTCCATTTTTATAATTAACTGAAAAATTAGCTTTTAAATTATAGAAAATAACTTCATTATCATTATTCACATTTTTAATACAAAAAAGTGTATTAGTTAAACAGAAAGTAGAGTAGAGTGACTAGACGTCCACAGTGTCCCGAACATTGCTTCGTGATGCATATTTCCGAAATTTTAAACCATGTAATGGTTTACCCAGCAGTTTTTTTTTTTTCATCTCCATTTGCTGAGGTTTGTTTTCAATTCCAAACTAGATCTACCAAATACGACTTCATAAGATTCTTTAAAGATATTCGCACTTTTTAGCGATGTAAAAACTACTTATGCTCGTAAGTTCACCAAGAGCTGATTCAAAGAAAATAAGTGTGATAGCTGGGTATATGTTTCCCTTCTTTCTTAGATCATATATACGTAACAACATGATTTAAGTCACCATCGCTGATATACATAAAATCTACAACAGCGGTTTAGATTTTGTGTGCACCCGCTGTTCCATCCCATAGAGCCCTCCTGTTGGCTAAAAGGCAGAATTTTATGTGAACAGAAAATCCGCATTGTGTGATTGGACAATGTCTTTTAATCATTTGAAGAAAATTTGTTCGTTGAAGTGCTCGAAAAATCATTCTGAAGAAATGATATCACTTAAAGATGAAAAATTTCATAAGTATAAAACGACTTGTGAATATCTATAAAAGTGGGTTGAACCCTTCAATAGATTAATTTCTGGAATGGGAGCTTTTAAAATGTACAGCAGTTTAGGAAGAAGTACCAAATATGTGTGCCCTCGTGGGTAGCACAGTTGGCACAATCGCCATCCTCCCTACAAGGGGTGGGAAAGATCTGTGTTCGAGTCCTGTCGATGATGTGAGGAATTTTTAGGGATTTATTCGCAACGTGGCTGAGTTAATCGGTCTCAGGCGAGGGTAGCATGGTTTTTTCTCCCGGAAACTTGGGTTTTTCGTCCAGCAAACAGAAAATCAACCTCAGAACACACGCAATTTGCAAACAATATACACGAAACAATATGTCTCTAGTCGCCGATGCTCCTAAAACCCAACAACAACCGACAAGAAGAGTTGAAATAGAGGAATGATGATGACTTGAGAGATTTTGTTACGGTGGTCATTTTTTTCCCATAAGTTTGTATTTCAAAGCTGCCTTTTATTGATCAATTAAATTTGATCAATAAAAATCATTGATTAGAACGGAAAGAATAGATACAGATACGTCACCCTACAGTAGATCTAAAATCAAGATATGACATCAGATATTGAGTAGGCTATAAATTATGTTAATTATACTATGATAAATTTCAAATTTTCCTGTCACCGATGTTAAAAAATTGACTTCAAAGAAAAGTATAAAAGTGCTGGTTTCTCAATACGTAAAATTAAAATTTTCCATGAGGAACATATTCTTTCCAGTATGATGAACGAATATGTGAGCTGTAGAGCAGCTACAGAGCAACCAGGCACCTTAGAGGATGACCTGGCTGAGGTTTATAACGCTATGAGAGGATATAATAAAATTAATGAAGGTGAAATTTTCGCTGTTATAAATGATTCCAGAAGTAGAAGCTGTAGATTCAAATTACAGGAAAAGAGATTTAGATTGGATTGTAGGAAGTTTTCTTTTATCCAGCGAGCTGTTAATCATCAGAATAAGTTACTTCCATGGGTAATTGAGGCTGACAGATTGGGGAGATTCAAAGATCAGCTGGTTATGCACCTACATGAGGAGGGAAACACATAAGTAGTTTTTTCCTTATAACGTAATCGGTACTAAGTACGATACTTCAAATTAACTCGAAAAGAGGTAAACCCATGGAATAATCATGCTAGAATTTTTTTTTTTTTTTTTTTTTTTGGTACGAAGAGAATTAGATATTTTGGCATCAGCTGATGGCAGAAACGGCCTCCCCAGGGCTGCGCTAAAATTTCCTTATAGATTTTTGCCTCTTCAGAACGGGATATCAGTAATCTTCTGCTAGGTTACATGAACAGTGGCATTGGTAGATTCATTGTGCATCAAACTGTGGAAGGTGATAGGAAAGGACTGTCTTATATTAGAGTGAAGAAAGAGTAACCTTGAATGAAATCGGATGCTCAAAGTTAAATTCACAAAAGTTGAGTTCACAATGTGAAGTTACAGTTGCTTCAGAATATCAGGAACGCTTGTGTATTGTTTATTGACTTGAAATGCTAAAAATATAAAAATGCGTGAAATGTCAAGTTTTTTTTGTGTTTGGATTGCACTGTAAACACAAATTACTCTGAGGGGCGTATGGATTAAATAAGCCATATGTTTCCCTCCCAGAGTGAGAAAATGCAGCCACGAATGCTAGAGAAGCAATTATAGGTACAGAGAATGCTAGAGATGCAGTTTGATCCAATACTCAGAACTGTTTGGGTGTTCTTCATTTGGAATATTAGGCGTTTCATTCTTGAGTGGAGGCAATTTTTTTTATTTTCCATGGGATGATTCATATTCTTGAAATCACTTTCGCAGTTAATAACCGTCCTTGTGCGTAGCACAATTGGTAGGATAGCTGTCCTCCCCACAATGGATGGAAAAGACCTGAGTTCGAGTCCCATCGATGATAGGAGGAATTTTTATTGGCCTTTTTCACAGCGTGGCTGAGTTCGTCGGTCTCAGGAGAGGGTAGCATGTTTTTTCTCCCGAAAACTCGGGTTTTTCGTCCAGAAAACAGAAAAATCGACCTCAGAACATAACCCAACAACAACGCAGTTAATATGATCCACAAATGAAAAAGAAAAGCACTTGTGGTCATCTGTTCAATTTAGATTCTGCATGTCTTTAGATAAATATCCAAATAAATCACTGAAAATATAGAGTAGATGCGAGTAATTGAAAAATTAAAACTTAGAGTGTTAAGTTAAAAATAAGAAAAAACGTTTCTTAAGGTAGTATTGATTTCTCTATGTCCTGGAACTATTAGCAGCTAACCCATATTTAGCGCCTAAAAATAGCTCCTCTAGCATCTGATACAGCGAAACTTTGAGTTATCTAACGATGTTTTCCCCCCTGAATTATCTTTATTCTCCATCGCTCCAGATCTCCGTTGAGAACGGAACACCTGAGACATTCTAAATTACATTATGGGTCGTGCGAATTTTCGTGTATGGAAGGTTAAAGGAGGCTGGTAACTCTCAAACAGTATTTAAAAGAGAGTTTCTCGAGATAGAATTACAGGGCTATTTAATTCTACCTTGTTACATCCATCACTCAAAACTCTACTTCTCGTTCCCATCTTGAAGTGTACCCATTGGTTGAAATCAAAGCTCACGCAATGATACATCTTAAGTAGTATCCATAGTCTTTCCCCATCAGTGAAGACCAATCGATTTGGATTATAAAACGGAAGTCAGAAACATTCCGTCACATAACCTGCAGTTTATGTATTGAGCGGGTAGAAACCGGGAAGAAAAATCGACATATTTTCAAGTGAAGTCATGGTAACAGTATCTATGACAACCACTTGCGAAATGAAGCTCGTTTGAAACTATGGTAACGGTATCCATAACATTGGCCTGAGTATAACTTAACAAGAAAGCCGTTTACCAAGGTTGGGTAACATAATACTCAGTATGTAAACAGAATCTCTCTCTCTCTCTTTTTGTTCCTCTTAAGTGTGTACAAAATACCGCTTTTTCTGTACACTTTTCTGTTTGGTGTGGAACTTATTTGTAGTGAGAAGAGTTGAAGGCCACAAAAGCAAATTATACAACGTCAAAGCTCCCTGCTTTGTTGTTACCTGCCGAGTCTAATAGAAGGCACTTTGCGTGTAAAATTTAATTAATGTGCTAATTGTAGAGGTTGATTAATGTAGTTTTCAACCATCATAGGAGAATAAGGTTTAATTAATCTTAGAACACTGTTTAATTTATTCTGACTGGTTATTTTGACCTTAAAATGAGCTAAGGAAGGCCACAATGTTCCAACACATTTAGTTGCATCCAATTAAAAGACCCGATCTGTGGAATTTCATTTAACCCGTTTTCTGATGGTGAAAGTTGAAGAAATTTTCAGAATTCTGAGGTCGAAATGTATAATGAGCTTAGGTAACTTAATTATTATATTATTTTGAAGTTGACAGTAAAATATGTATAGTGTGGTTATAATTAAATTTCACAGATTCCGATGCATCTGAAAAGTAATTGACCGAAATATTTATTTTTGGTAAGCATACTACAGAGAGTCGTGAATGGATTAGTGTCTGCGAATAGTGTTTGTGATAACATTTATAGAAATGAGTCCACTAAGCGTGGACCTAATAGAAATTTATCCCAGTACATGAATCATTCTTTGGAAACAAACCTATTCCTGAATTCACCAATCCATTCTTTCTTTGAATTTAGATCTTTCCAACTAGGTACTTGAGATCCCTAAAAAATTTACTAATCAGTTTAATGAAGATTGGATAATTCGGAGGTAAAACTTCTTGGTCAAATGTGCTCTTTTTGAAGAATATGAACAAAGTCTTATAAAGAATTTGCATGTAAATATATATTAATGTTCAAATGATGTACTCTTTGTTTTGGAGATAAAGTAGAAGTGCCCCCTTCTTTAGCACCCTAAACAAAGGAACATTTTCAAATTATCTATATCTATCAGCACACATTTCGAGCTTCAAGGAACGCAATTCAGACCGGTTACTCATTAAGTTATGCGATTTGGGCCACACTGGGTGGAAAATACCTCAGTTCGAATTCCATCAATGACGTGAGGAATTTTTATGGAATTTTTAGGCGACGATGGCATGGTTTTTACTCCTGGAAATTCAGATTTTTCGTTCAGAAAAACAGAAAATAGACCAAAGGACACACGCAAGTAACAAACATTATATACGACGCAATATGATATCAGTTGCTGATGCGCCTAAAACTCTACAACAACAACAATGCGATTTGAGGTTATACGATTTAAAAAACCTCTTCTACATTCCTTTTATTGAATTCTTTTTAGGTATGGATAATATAGAGTCCAGATTTCCAATACTTATTATCGAAACGCCAACAAATAATAAATATTAGACAGAATTTTTGATGCATGTCTTTTAAGATATCCGATTAACTTATAAGCAGAGATTGTGATAAGATGCGTTAGTGAAAGTTCCCATTGCCGTGGAAGTTAACACCTAGCCACTTAATTGAGTTAGATCTTCAAAGAGGGGGCTTTTAACAGTAATTGAAAATGATGGGCAAAATGCACCTATCAGCGAAAGCAGACACGAACCATTTATAAATATTTGCATCAGTCCTCCAGAGAGAACTTCTATCGGAATTAAATTGGTTTATTATGTTTTATATATTTATTTTAAAATGAACATCTGAATAAAATCTAATGGGTTTAACTGCTGAACATCAGTGTATTTTACAAGAAAATCGATTGTTTATCTTAAAAGAAGGCTTCTTTGAAGGTTCTCGAGTATGACTTGTCTTTGGAAGGAATTATAGGGTTTTTGTACTTCCGCATGCCTCTACACATGGGCTTTTTTTCAGATTTGTTAATTCTACCATACATTGTGTCCTTTCTCTGTTCCTCAGTTCTATTATTAATCTTCTGTAGGATTCACCAACGTTTGTAGAGTTGCATGAACACTAAGAAGTATATGGGGCTTCTTGGATTGTATGGAAGATTCTTTTTTGTTAGATGCTGTTTTAAAGATGTCAATGCTGCGTTTTGGATATTGTGGGCTCTTGCAATGGCTGTGCTGATTCCCGGAACATGTGGTACGATTATCTTGCTTGGAAGATTCCTGGATTTCCAATTAGGGTTGTTAGAATCTGCAGTTAAAGTAGTTATGGCCTTCTCTGTGATTCTTTATGGGCAACTGTTAAATTTTGCGATGGCTCTGATGTTATTCAATTCTTGTCGGAAGTGCTCTGATCGCATATCTGTTTTTTATCTTTCCCGTGCCCTCGTGGGTAGCACAGTTGGTAGAACCGCCGTCCTCCCCACACCGAGTGAAAAAGACCTGGTTCGAGCCTCGTCGATGACGTGAGGAATTTTTATGAGCCTTTTTCACAACGTGGCAGAGTTAGTCGATCTTAGGCGAGGGTTGCAGGTTTGTTTGTTTTTTTTTCTCGGAAACTCGGGTTTTTCGTCCAGAAAAACAGAAAATCGACCACAGAACACACGTAATTTAAAGACAGTATACACAGAGTAATATGGTCTTAGTCCCTAATTCTCCTAAAACCCAATATAATAATAATATCTTTCCCAGTTTTTTCCTTCTTCTCTTCCATTTACTCCCGTTTCGGGTATCTTTTTTGTTGTTGTTGTTGTTTTTTTTTTTTTTTTTTTTTCATTGGGACCTTTCTTTACAAGCCCGGGCGACGTCTAGGGTTTGCCCACGCTGGAGTACTTATACGTCTACTTACCTACTACTTTGGCCCACCTCCCCGAGGTAGTGACGGGCAACGGGGATACCTTGATTTCCAAGCGCCTCGCGGTTAAAAGGCCAGATGAACATAACACAACCTAACACTACATTGCACAAACCCAACACTTACGCATACAATCTGGCCTATACAGTGAACTGTATGCATCGCAGAGATAGTACGCGGAGTTGGTGGAGACCCTGGTGCCAAGACAATTAACACTGCCTATATCTATGATGTGGGAACAACTATCCCTGAAATGACCCTGAAATAATGTAGGTGGATAGTTATAACTTAATTTTAGTCTGAACAGGGTATGGCCGCTTTCATACCATTCTTGAGGCATGGATGGGTCGCCCACTGCTCAATCGGAAGGGCGACCCACTATCCGTGTGCGCTCGATGTATGAGAATGAAGGAAATGGTCGAGAATCTGAGCAGAGAATACTCACTTAAGACACCCCACCCCTGGAATTTCTCAGGACTCCAGAACTGACTAAGGCCGACCGGGCTAGCCGAGTGGGTAAAGTACCTGCCCGGCAACCCAAAGGTCGCGGGTTCGATTCCCGCCTCGGGCTTGGATCAAAGTACTGCAAAAACCTTAGGAGGTGCAATATGGCCACAGAAGCCGATGCGCCAACAACTACCAAATCAAAAAAAAAAAAAAAAAAAAAAAAGAACTGACTAAAGTAAAATTCTGTAACCAGTTTAGTGTTTGGATCCAAAAGAATGTAGCTCCTTTTGTTTCCTTTCCTTCGGGATATACTATGCTCTCTTACTATCTTTCTTTCCACTAATTCTTAAGCTTCTCTCCAGCTTTCTAGGAGCCTGTAGGTTAAAGAACATTATATCGCGTTAATGACGAATCGCGTTTCTGTTTGTGATCTGGTAACCATACAGTTTAATAAAAACAAAAGTCTAAAATAAAACTGAAATAAAAATGAAGATTTTTATTATTATAAAATTTTATTATAAAACTGAAATTTTAGATCTTTGCAAGATTTCAACTGAAGCATCTCTCCCTCAGTTTCTCAATCCTTTTTTTTTCTTTCTTTTTTTTTGAGAACGTCATAAGATTTCAGTTTGCTTAGCCGACTTTTCACTGCTAAAAGCGCGACATACTTTTTTCTTTCTATAAAAGTATTTAAAGAATTGTGATAATTTGTAACGTTCTCAGTTCAAGATATCTGTCCAACATTTGTCGAACATGGCAAAAGTTTTGTATCTGACCTTGATAGATCGACACTTCTTTCTTATATTTCCTTGAAGAAAGTTTTCGACTGTAAACAGTGAATATACCGAGGTAAAACACGAATGAAATGCTTGAATGCGCTGTTAGAATTTCAGTTGGCACCATCTTACTCCACGTGTAAGTCTTTTTAACCTTACTTTCCACTTAAAAAAAAAAAAAACAGACAGAAAGAAAGAGAACTCTACTTAGCAACAGATATGGCTTGTAACCACTTAATGAATGATCAGAAGTCATTATTGTGTCCTTTTGGCATGAAGCCATTTTGGCAGGGTCGCAAGTGGTTTTCAACTTTAAAATGACAGCAGAAATTAGTCGGTAATGTCATTCTACTTACCATCGTACTTGTTACTTAAACTCCATTTTCTTTTTATTTGAAAGTCTAAGTTTACTTGTATGAATATTGTAATTCTTTTTCTAACCAAAATAAAAGTAAATAAAAATGTCTACCTTCTGTATGTCTACGAGAGATTTTGATAATAGTGCGTCGAATATAATTTTAAAACTGGCATAAAATAACTTCAGATACTAACTCTACATTTAAAAAAAAAAAATACGGTTTATTCACTTTCCCACCAAAATAGTCCATCTGGCAAGAGACTGAAAGCACCACGTTACAAATAAGTAGCGTTATATTTATCCTCGGAGAAGTTCTGTTTATTCGTGATGTGTCGCTGAGGCAACCCGTTGTGATTTACGAATGGTTTAAACGATTAGTACTACGAAAAACAGTTTTTTTCTTTTAAAAAAGTTTCTAGTTTCGTCTAGTCTAAAAACGTCTGTGTCTAGACAAGTTTTTAGCTTTATCTTTTTATTAAAGCAATCACGACCACTTTTATAAAAAAAAATAAAAAGTAATTACAGACACAATAGGTTGACATGCCGTTATATATATTGATTTGGCATAAAACAACAGTCAATGCAAGTAAATCAATCTTCGTTGTTTGGATATGGGGAATACATACACTGACTGATCAGGGATTTATGACCACCTACCTAATACTTCGTAGGTCCTCCTTTTGCCCTCAGTACAACAGCTATCCGACGTGGCATTGATTCAACAAGATGTCGGAAGCGTTCGGAGGAATATGGCCAACCATGCTGTGTGTAATGCGGTCAGCAATGCAGATATGGAGGTGATTTGTGTATAGTGTGTTCGTGTCTAACGGCACCAGGGGTTTCCCCCATCTCCGCGTTGCTTTCATTGTGGGTGTAACAGTTCACTGTAAAGGCCAGAGATTTAAAAGTGTATGGATATTGTATAAGTGTAGTGTTGTGTATCGTTGTTCCTCTGGCCATTTAGCCGCTAGACCCCTGCTGGGGCCCAACGTTGTCCACACTATGCCTCGTGGAGGCAGACCAGGTACACTAGTATTGAAATATTTACTCTGGCAGGTCCTGCCACCTAATTTCCTGAGATTTCAGTGGCTCCAGACGCCTCATATGCCTTTCCATAGTGTAACACAAGTGCTCTATGGGATTAATATCGTGTGAGTTCGGAGGCCAATCGATACGCTGGAAGTCAGAACTGTTCCTGCACAAGTCCCGATGGCTCGGCGCGTTGTCATCTTGGAAGACACCATCGCCGTTCGTGAAAAAGTGTAGCATAGCGGGGTGAACACAGTCAGCAAGCAGTTGACGATAGCGGAGACCACTGATACGTTGTTCCACATGCACCGGAGGTCAAAGTTCCTGCCAGTGAAACATGCCCCACACCATACAACTGCCTCCACCGGCTTGAACTTTTGATACCATGCATGATGAATCAAGAGCCTCATGTTGTTGACGCCAAATCCGTACACGACCATCCACGGTGTGGAGTAAATAACGTGACTCATCCGACCAGCACACCTTCTTCCATTCTTCTAACGTCCAATTTGCATGCTCTTTGCACCAGGCGAGTCTTCTACGCCGATGAACCTTGGTTAGGAGAAGATGCCGTAGGGGTCGTCTGTTGGTATAGCCCATACGTGCAACGCATGGTCATGCCAGATATTGTTCCGGGTTCGCCCATGTTGTAATGGGTAGTCAAATCTTCAACAATGCTGCGCCTGTTCGCCTGTACGAGTCGTCGGACCCGGCGCTCACCTCTAATATCAACCTTTCGCTGACCTTTGCACTTTCCCCGTCGGGTCGTTGTTTCACTATTTTGACGCCAGTCCTAGTACACTTTAACTATGGCGGCTCTCGAACACCCCACCAGTTCAGCCGTTTGTAAAATCGAGGCACCAGCTCGTCGAGCACCCACAATCTGTCCTTTATCAAAGTCCGATAAATCCTTCATTTTACCCATGACGCTCTGAATTTTACGACCTACTGAACCACTGACACCTTATCTATGCTACCTAGGTCGACTAACTTCGCACTCTCGTACTTCACGTGGTCAATGGGTCGCATTTACTTTTCATAGGGGTGGCCATAATTCAGTGATCACTCAGTGTATACTCCTCATATCCAAAATTTATGGTCGGCACCAAGATTCTGAACATTTGGGCTGGTACGAACATTAGCTAAATGAAATTGTATCTGAAAAGCATAGGGGGGGAATGCTCTCGAGAGAAGATAGGGATATCTTAATTACCACATGCCAAAGGAATTAATCTATCCAACCATTTTCACCATGGTGGTTAACCTCTTATTGTAGATGATGCAAGGTAAGTCTCAGGGATACCTACCATAGAGGAAAGAAATTTGCTTGCAGGAGTATACTGAGGATGTTTCAGAGCGATCCAGCATAAAGTGCAGTATAGTACTTCAGAGGCAGCTGATCTTCAGATTTCCACCCAATAAGTGATTCAAGGATGGGGGGGAAAAAACTCTCATATTAGGGCCACTCAATGGCTGTCTTATATGTAATATGTCCATAAATTAGTGAGGGTTTTCTAGTCGATTTGCCTGTTTTGCTGGACGAAAAACCCGAATTTTCAGGGGGAGAGAACCTTGTTATCCATGCCTAAGACGGACTGACTCAGTCACGCAATGAAAAAAATTCCATAAAAGTTTCTCAAGTCATTGACAAGATTTGAACCCGGTGTTTTCCGCCCCGTATGGGGAGGACAATAATTATAACTACTCTACTATGCTACCGCGTCTACCACGATCGATAGAGAAGACTAAGTGAATATTTCCTGGAGATATAATCAAGGTGAAGTTCCATTCTCTATCGCAGACGAAACACCTTTAGGTGGAGTGCCTTCATATGAAAGTGGAAACGAAATTTAAAGTCGAGTGGGAAACAGAGATTAATTTATTATATAGTGGTGGATTGATCTGCTTTAGCAATGTTACATTCTTGAAGCGATAGTTTAACTAGAGCAGTGCGGGAAAATCTGGACGAGAAGTTTCAGGTCATCTGCATAGCTTAAAATATTTCTGTCTTTCATGTTATGTAGTTAATAGAGAGAAAGAATTCCGACCTTAACCTACTGAGGGTACATTTGGCCTTAGGAATTAAGGCGAAACGTTCTTTTGGAGAACAGAGCAGGGGAAAAAATTTAGGACATTGCTTTCAACATGAAATCTTCCTTACAGATACATAAAAGAGCATGGATAATAACAGAATCAAAAGCCGCTTTGATGTCCAATTACGTAACTGCAAGCTCAGAGTTGACCCCAAAGGCAATTAGAATTCCA
Organism: Mastigoproctus giganteus; assembly: GCF_048544385.1. NCBI lineage: Eukaryota > Metazoa > Arthropoda > Arachnida > Uropygi > Thelyphonidae > Mastigoproctus > Mastigoproctus giganteus. The sequence continues at coordinate 216,615,435 of NC_143579.1, read as the reverse complement.
TATGTGTATTAAATATCTTATCCTATTAAAAGTTGTGGACACTTGTAGTTATGAACAAAACAACGTATTTATTCAAAGAAATTAATAGCATGTTGGTCCATCTTTGCCATAATGACTGCTTTTAATGCAGTGTGAAAAATTTTCTAGCAATTTCTGGTAGAAAACTGGACATATTGTGCTCTATCCTTCTATAAAGTATCGGTGAGCTCCACAAACGAAGAGAATCGTCTTGCCATTGACCTAATCCTTGGTTAAAATACATTCCAAAGATGTTCAGTTGTATTTAGGTCAGTGCTCTGTGCGGGAATCTGCAACGTTCTGATGTTATTCGCTTCAAACCACGCATTCACAATCACGTTTTGTGACATGGAGAGTTGTCAAGTTGGATAATATAGCTTGCATAAAATTGTCACAGAATTAGCTCGAATATCAACGTACAGGAGACCTTGCAAGTAGCACAGTAATTAAAATCACCGTCTTCCCACCCGATATGCTGCTCACATACTAGGTGGTCAAAGCCTGGTTTCGAATTCCGTGAATGGCGTGAGATATCTTTAAATGCTTTTTTCACCACGTGGTTGAGTTAGTTGGTCTCAAGAGAGGGAAGCATGGAGTTATTTATTCATTTATTTTCATATTTCTCGCTGTGTATTTTCTTCTCATAAACTCTGGTCGTTCAGCAAACAGCAAAACGACCGACGACTACACGCATTTACAGACAATACTGATACCTCTTATCTTAGTTTGGCGCTTAACACACACATAACCTAACATAATCAATGTACAGGACTCAGCATTTATGGTTCGATGCACTGCGACCACGGTAAATATTTCCAGGCCATGATGCCTCCCAAACTTCGCAGTTGGAACAACACACTCAGGTAATAAGCGTTCTCTAGGCGTCTTTCATATCCGAACATGACCATCAGACTGGAAGAGCGTACACCAAAACTTTTCGCTCCACAGGACTGATTTCCATTGATCTGCAACAAGGTTCGTTGCACCATGGTAATCGACTGTCCATTTGTTTTTGTTATCAAATGCTTGGCGGCTGCACTACCTCTGTGTAGCTGTTCACAGCTGCAAACTCAGATTCTCTAAGATCTGATGGAGAGTTGAGGACCAGTCATTTCAAGGCGCGGCTCCTGTCAGTATTTTACGTCTACCTGGTCTTTTTTGGGGCTCACTGTCACCTCAAGACTTCCATTTCTTCAGCAGGTTACCAATTATTGACTTTGGACTATTAATTTTTTTATTGCTTATAGTACTCAGATTTCCCAGCATAACGTGTGCAATATTTTAACATAATGCAATGATCTTTATCACTCAGAGCAGAACAAACTTTGACTTCGCAACGAGTTGACACGGTACTGCACTGTCTTCAATAAAAATAGTTCAACACCAACTATCTTTGTTGAAGATAATGAATGGCTGGTTAATTAAAGTGCATCTCCAGTTAATCTGCCATTTATTTAAAAGGTGAATCACAGACACTGTTTCGACATCTTGTTTTGATATAGCGAAGAAAAGCTTCAAATCCCAAAAAGGTCTCTGATAGAGAATAGAAAATACAAAAAGTTGCAAGACAGGAAAGAGAAATAGATTTTATAACATAGACGGTTGTCTGAAATACAACGGGTTGTCCTTATATTGCACTAATTTCAAATAAAAAAAATTAAGTTGACTGCTTTTGACTGCTTTTTTTTTATTTTTTGAAAATAACACAGTACCAAAAAAAGTATCGCCAAAAAAGCCATTAATCTGCTATTTACTTAAGAGTTGTTTAAAAGTAGTGCAATACCAGACAACTCGTTTGCACAAACAAAATCTACCTTTGGGTAAATTTTAATCTACGCTTTACCTTTTTGATTTTCGATTTTAAAAAATCTTTTTTAATTTTTAACTTTCGATTTTTGATTTTTAAAAGTAAAAACGTAAATATAGTATTTATATTTTGAATTTTTAACTGTATCTGTCAATTTACGAAAATAGTGTGAGGGCGCTACTGTGTACGTCTGCATTGGTTTCGGAGCTCAAAATACGGTATCTAAGCTTTCGTTCTCTGTTTAGACTTCAATATTTGCACGCTGAATAAAAACTAATTTTGAATAATAATTTTGGTGTATGGAATATAAAATAAACTTATTGAATACAGAAGTGGAGGTTAATTTTGTAGTTATTCTGTGCACATTATATTTGGTTTTCGGTTGCTTACCAGAGGGTTTAGTGTTAGGACCCATTGCTGTTTTGTATATTTATCAATGATATTGATGAAAGTATATCAAGCTTAATGTCAAAGTTTGCAGATGATACAAAGGTCGGCAGGGTTGTTAATGACAGTATGCTAGTGCAACAGGATCTGGAAAAGTTGGGCAGATGGGCTGAGAAATGCCAACTACTTTGCATTGACAAATGCAAAGTAGTGCATATGGGTAGCAGTAACCCCAGAGTAGCATACCAACTGGGTGGTGTTACACTCAGGATAGTGGAGAATGAAAGAGACCTGGGGGTAATTGTGCAGTCAGATATGAAGTTCTCTGGGCAGTGCAGACCGTCTCTCATGGTGTTTTGTCAATGATATACAGGAATTTTGCGAGCAGGGATAAAAAAGGTGATTATTTCCTTATATTAGGCAATGGTCAGGCCACACCTTGAGTACGACATACAGGTCTGGAGGCCTCATTTTAGAAAGGATGTAGAGTTGCTAGAACGAGTACAGAGAAGGGCAGCGAGATTGGTGAGTGAGACAAAGGGTTGGTTTTACCAAGAAAGGCTTAAGTTCTGCAAATTGCAGCGTCTGGAGACTAGGCACCTGCGAGGCGATCTGATTGAAGTGTATAAGGCCTTGAATGGATTGAGCGGGCTCAATGCTGATAGGATTCTTTCTATTGCTTAGATTACAAACCTGAAGTGGCAGAAACTAAAATTGAGGAAAGACAATTGTCGAATAGATGAGTGGAAATTTTCCTTTAGCTAGCGGGTAGTTGATTGCTGGAACAAACATCCATCTGCCGTTGTAGAAGTTGAGAGCTTAAATAAATTCAAGGCAGAATTAGACAAACATTTGGAGCGAATGGATGGGTGAAGTGGGAAGGGTTTTTTTTTTGGCTGATGCTGTATAAGCTTGCTTTCTTGCAAATTATGACTCTGCTAATACTAATATTTCACTAATTTCTGTTAGTAAATAAGTGAGATACAAGTTGGCGCACGAAATGTTGGTGTATTTAAATGCTTCCTAAGAAACTAATTATTCATTAATTATTACAAATGTCATGAATTTTCATAATTGTTCTTTATAACAGCAATACTCGTGCTTCCAGTCTATTTATGACACTAAAATAATTCTATTAAAGTAGAACCAAATTTAATAATAACAAATATAAGTTTAGTATTTAGACCCAAAAAATCAGATGTATGATAAAACTTTAGCATAAAATAACAAAGCGGACCATTAACAAAAAGAACCTATAAAGACTAAGATAGCCTGTGCTGATTTGCTTCGTTATACCCTAGAAACACACCCAGGGTCCTGAGCTAGATATCATCATTCTACTTTTTCTTGGTGATTCTCTCTCATAAACATTATGGCAATCTATACTTAAATTTAAATTTAACAGCAAACAGGCAAGATAACAGCTAGAGATAGCTTTGAAACAAATAATACAGAAAATGAGCGCCAATCATAATTATCACTTGAGTTGTGGTGTTTTTTTATTATATACATGTGCAAAAGAAAGATTATGCTGGCATAAGGGGAAAGGAAATGCAGTTTACAAGTAAAAAGTTCCAAATAAATATAGTTTATGAGGAAAAATTGCCAGCCAGGTGGAAAGTAACTCCCCAAACAATGCTTCATATTTCAGCTCAATTAATAATTTCAAGCGTACAGGATTCAACAATATTTTTGGAAAGGATTTCTCAGAAAGGCGATGGACAGTATTCGGCCTCTTGCATGCTCTACTCGACGAAGTTCTATAATTTAAGTGCAGTTGCTTCCAAGGAGACCGTTCTGTGCCCTGTAGCATCGTCGACAGTAGCGGAAAGGCATCATCGATTATCAGTCATCGATAACCCAATTAACCTGTCTAGAGAAACAAAGCAAGGGTGTCGTATACGCCTTAGACAGTTAAGGGAACGTTATTATTCCCAGATAGGCAAGCATGTGTGTTCTGTAGAAGCTCTAGGGGTTGAATAGAAACATCGCTTTCTGTCGTTGAAACAGGAGACCAAAAGATGCACGTATAAAGGATGAGTTTAGTGAATTGAACCGGTGTGCAAAAGAAGCCATTTTGAAATTTAATCTGATCACTCTCCGCTCCCGGAAATTTGCAGTTTTCGTTTCACTGGAAATGATTTTATTTTGTGTGCAGCCAAGAAAGTAAAGATAAATGGTTGTTCTTTGTCTGGTTTCAGGTGGAAAATCAGTCCAAGGACATAGCTAAACAGACAGCAATAAAAGACAGTGTTCTTGAACAACAGGAGAAAATAGCTGAAAATTTAATGGGAAGACTTTGGGTGTAATGGTTGCAACATTTACCTCTGAGGCAACGCAAACAACGTTTTTTTTGTTGTTTTTTTTTCTTTTTTTTTATTTGTTTGACGAAATTCGGCAGGGCGGAAGTATGCCGTAGCGTTTTGTGCACTTTAATGACAATTCTTAAATGAGAAAAACGAAATAAAAGACAAACTGCCTTCTCTGGCTTCAGCTGCAGCTAGCTAGATGGATATTCTAGACAAATGAGTTACTCTTGCTACTATTCAATAAAATAGCTGCCACTTGTACAGAACGAAATTTAGAAAAATACATTAAATAAAATCTCCGGGCTGTAAGTACACTGTAGTTAATGCAATGGGTACTATAAAATTCCTCATGTCGTAAAAGACGTTACACGTGTAACGCAACCAACTGCTTACGTCATCAGTCGAAAAACTCTTTCAAAGATATTAATTCACGAAATGATTGCCAGTTTGATTGATTTCCGATACTTTAAACGTTTTCCATCTAGAAAATACCCGTTAACGAGTTAGTAGTGTATTAAGATATCAAAAATTTCTTTTAAAAAATTGTATAAATGTTTCGGAACCATTTTATGTAGTGATTAATGATTGCTGAGCGGATAAATACTTCTCTGTTTGAATATTAAGAGACTTTATCAGATTTATTAGTAGTAGTACTGTGACACATTATTTTCTTCTTGCCCTCGCAGTAGTAGAATGATAAGCACCGTCCTCTCACACCAGCTTGAAAAGCTGGATTCGAATCACATCAATGACGTGAGGAATTTTTGAGTTTTTTCACAACATGGCTGAATTAGTCGGTCTCGGGAGATGTTAGCATGGTTTTTCTCCCGGAAACTACAGAAAACGGGCAAATCGACCACAGAACACACGCAATTTACAGATATCATACATGCGACACCCCATTTCTTTATATGCATCGAGCAGTTTCTGAACTTCATCTTTGTGCGCGGGAGACCTGTGGTTACCCAAATTTTTTCCACAGAGTCATTTGAAAGTCTATAGTCTATATTGCATTGATCGGGTAGTATCTTCATGTTATAGTATATCTCTTTGAGATAAACAGTAGTAGAAATGGATGACTAAGTTTCCCATTATGCAAGAGAACAGCTTTCAAACATTCCTGTGAGGAGCTGATAAAGAAGCGCTATTCAGATTTAATGTGTGACAATTTCCTACCAACTCCATTGATATCATGGTAGTAGCAGAGCAGACTGTTTATTGTAAAGTATGTCGCCAAAACTTGGTTTCTTTTTCGATAGTGAGACACTTTGACGTTCTTCTTAACCAAGTGTTTCTGCTTTGGTCTCTAAGCGAAAAGTTCGGCTTTATCATTGAAGAAGGCTGAATCTTTAATGAGGTCATTCAACTCGAGTTGTTTAAACAGTTCCGGCTCCGATGTCTCTTCGTCGGGTGTGTACTCAGGAGGGGCTGAAGTTCTCAGGTCTCCGCCGATATCACCTTTATCGTATTCCATTTCACAGTCTAAGGAATTTATTCCATACTATGGAGGTTCCGGAAGTGGCATACTTTTCTTACCTTTTTAACATATGTTGTTACTTTCTTACTTTACTATTCTCACCCAATGCATCGGGTGGGATTGACTGAGAAGAGTAAAGTAAGAAAGTAACAAAGGTTACCAATCACCATCGTGGTATTTTTGACTCCCTCTATATGGGTATGGCAAACGGAATCAACATCAACCAGTCACTTAATCCTGACACAAAGAACATGTGATACCCACACCTTATTCTGGTCACCTAGAGGACAGCAAAAGTATAACTTAAATTTTCCGAATCTCTGTCGTTATTGTACGCCATTGTGATTTAGTTAGAGAAGAGGGCACACAATACAGAATTTTTTAGGGAGATTTTTACACTTTCGAGCCATGATGATAAACGTCTTTCAGTAATTCACTGGATCTTTTCTTAAATAATTTATAATCAAATAACTAAATTATGAAAGAACAAGGTATATATATATATATTCAGTTACATAAATATGAAGGTATAAACAGTAAGCATAAATAAATTACTGTATTCATTATATTTAGGTTGACTTAATGGGTATATGTGAGTTGTGTAATTAGTTTCATCATGTTGGTGTAATTAAAATGAAAAAGTAAAAATAAAATTAACAAATTATGTGGTTCCCTTCTAATGTAGGTAACTATCCAGCTGAGCTTTAAATTTCCCCAAGCTATCAGCCTCAACCATGGAGGTAACTTATTCCAGTGATTACAATCACTAACTAAAAGAAATTTCTTACAATCCAGTAAGAACCTCTCTAAACTTTCTCTTTAACTCTCTTTCCCATAATTTTAATTTATGGCCGCTAGTTCTGGAATCCTTTATAACAGCGAAAAAAAATTTCGCCTTCGTTCATTTTACTTTCCCCACCCAGAGCCTTGTACACCTCAATCAGATCTCCCTATAAAGTATCTGGATGCCGAACTCTGTAGCCCACATATTTGAAGTCTTTCTTCATATGGGTGCCCTTTTGCCGATCTGCCAGGCGAGCTGGCGCTGCAGTCTTTCCACCCTTTTAAGGAGCCCTTGTTTTTTGGTTTTTTGTTTTAGGTATGGTCTGCATACTTGAACACAGTATTCCAATTTCGATCTTGCATTTGCCGTATACAGTGAGATTATGATCTCCCTATCTTTGCAAATAAATGTACGATAAATCTTCGATAAGATCCCATGGATCTTCCCTGCCGCCTGGTTACATTCCCCGAGAATTTTTTTTTTTTTGCCCGCTTGTATCGTAGCTCCCAAATCCCTTTCTTAGAGAGAGAGAGAGAGATAATCTTTATTACCCTTCACGGCCATAAAGCCAGGGGCTTACAGTTTCCCAAACTTCCGGGAAAATTGAACAATTATTTACAAAAGGTAATTTTACAAAGAAAACATTATAATACAAAGGAGAGAACTCCTTACGAGAGTTAAATCTGATTGAGCTGGCTTAACATCGAGATAAGAGCACCAGCTCAATTATACAGGAACAGATGCAAGGTATACATCAGTCATTGCCGATTAGTCCTACTCGTCATAATTTTTTTCCGGTAAGTCCGGTCAGCAGCGAATTTGTTCAGGTCGGCGTCCAGTGCCTGGGTTTGCTTGAGCATCTGCTGAGGAAGGAACCTGTCCGAGAGATGGAGTCGTGCTGAATGTGAGTGGAGCTCGGGATTGGCCCTAAGGGCAGCAGGGGGGATCCTCCAGCCACAGGTATCCCAGAATGAAGGTGTTGCCATTATGCCTGTTATCATCCTGACTGTTGCTAGGAGGCGTTGGTCGTCGACTAAGGTGGGAAGCCGTGGAATTCCGAGAGAGTTGGCAAGCTGTGTGGTCCGAATCAGAGCTGGAAGGTCGTGCTTTCTGTTGGCCCACTTTAGGAGCCAGAATTCTGTGGCAAAGAGTGGTTTCTTTATTGATGGTGCCGCTGACGCCCAAATTTCAGCAGCATAGAGTAAAGGTGGAAAGATAACTGTTCTTATGTACCTCACGGTTATCTTTTTATCTGTGATATGAAGGAGATGTTGTTTTGCTATCCACCGGAGTCTTGAAGCACGTGTGAGGAGCATATCCATGTGGGCGTTGAATCGAAGTTTTGGGTCGAATACAACGCCCAGATCACGATGGCTGGACACAATTGGGATGAGGGTGTTGCCGACCGAAGGCTGGAGAGAAGAAGGAGTTTGCTTCAATGAATACACCATGAATTCGGACTTAGCAGGATTGATCTTGAGCCCAAACTGGCAGAGGTAAGATGTGACTGTGGTGAGAGTGTTGTTAATTTCCACTTTTACCAGATCTAGGTCTTGACCGGGGGTGATGGGAGTGAGTATCTTGATATCGTCCGCATAGCTCAGTAGACATCGAGAATGTGCAACCAGTGGGAAGATAATGGATGAAAACAGAAGGCCCGAAAGGACCCCTCCTTGTGGGACTCCTGCGGTGAGGGATCTAGTAAGGGTGCGATCTCCTGTATGAAGCTTTATAACTCTGTTATTCAGAAGAGAGGAGAGAAAGCATAATATGTTCCCTGTGATCTGGAAGTGGCATTCCAGGAGAGTGAGAAGTTGGTTTACTTGGACGGCATCAAATGCAGCTTCAATGTCTAAGTAAGTCACAGCTAGTTCCTGCCTATTCTCCAATGCTGACAAGATAGTATTTGTGGTGGCTAGCAGATTGGTGATCGTTGATCTGTTTGGAAGGGAGTAGTGAATTTGGGCTGGATTACTGGGCAAGATCTGCTTAGTGAGGATGGGGAGTAAGGCCTTCTCCAGGAGCTTCAGCAGGCTGGAGGAGTTGGAGATGGGTCGGAAGTGTTTAGGTTTCGATGGCGACTGAACTTTGGCTAAAGGTTTGATGAGATAGTTTTTCCACTGCTGTGGGAAAATTTTGTTCGAGAGTAACTGGTTGAAGATAATTAAAAGTGGCTGAATAATGTACGGACTTAGGCATTTGAGCATGAATTGGGGAACTCCATCATCACCGGTGGTTGACGAGGCAGGTAGAGAATTGATGGCTACGATCAGTTGTTGTTTTGTAATCTGAATGTTGTTCAACACTTCTTGCTGGATGGGCTCTGTTAGTAGAGCTAGATCTGAGTTTGGCATAGGATTACGGTTAAATCTTGTGACGAAATCGAGCCACAATTCAGGATCAAGTTGTAAAGGAAAATGAGGGTTCACTTTTTTGTATGGAATTTTTCCTTTAGCCAGCTCACAGTTAACGTATAATTTGATTGCCTCAGATTTTAGGCGATTAAATTGAGCCCGTGCCCTTGAATAAACGATACGATCATTGACGTTTTGCGACTGTTTCCATGTGCGATGGAGCTGTTGCTTCAGCTGGAAACTCATTTTGAGTTCAGAATTCCACCAAAGTCTTGTATATGGACTGATTGTGATCTTTTTAGAGGCAGCATATTTGGCAACCGTGTTGATCCAGTTTGTGAGAATGTTCACAGCTAGTTCTGGGTCACAAGTCTCTAAGGCCACCCAGGGAATGAGAGAGGCGGCTCTGATGCACTTATCTACATCAAGTAAGTTGGGGCTAGTGATGTCAACCTTTGTTGTTGTCCTTCTGGCTTCTAATTTGGGGGCTGGCAGATATGCGGTCATATGTATCGGGACGTGATCAGAGTCAAATGACGTTTCTGTAATGTAATCAAGGGTGCAGGGGAAAGAGGCTAGAACTAGATCTAAGAGGTTATTCCTCCTGGTTGGAGCTTCATTAATAAGTTGTAGGTCAGCACATCCCAAGTGTGCCAGAAGATCCTTTTTCAGATTAGATAGCTGAGGAGGTAAATTGAAATCACCACAAACTAAGTGAGAAGCTGTGGGATGCAGCTGATTGATTAACCAGTTGGAAACTTCAAGGATGATTTGCTGGGATGGCTTTGGGGGTATATACAGCACACAGACGTCAAACGTCACGAAGTTGTATCCTAACGTAACGAGGATTGCTTCATAGTTAGGAGAGTTACTGGATTTATTATCCAATAGCTTGAAAGCGGATTTCTTGTAGAATATTGCGACGCCTCCACCCTTGCGTGCAATCCGAGATGTGAATACCACCCCATAATCAGCTGGGGCAGCTGCCGCTAGGAATTCTTCATCATCATTCAGCCAGGTTTCGGTGATGGCGAGCAGGTCAAAATGTCCGGAGAGCAGAATTTGCTCCATAGTATCAAGCTTGTTCCTAAGACTACGCACATTCTGATAAAAGATGGTGCAGGCAGGTACTCTGGGTACTTTGATACGGACGGGTGGTCTCTGACATGGCACTACTCGATTCAGCACGGTGTGTCTAGGATTGATGAGCACAGGGATCGGCATATTGGTGTTCTGTGTCTGTGATTCTGGTTGCGGTAACAAGATCTGGGATTGCTATGAATCAGGGTACCATTGGTGGGAGTCCTTTCCATTACTTCTATATCGCTGCCCTTTATGCCCGAGATATGGCATAACAAGAGCTCCAGCAGGCCAGATTTCAGGATTGAAGAGTGCTTCAAAATCTGCATCAGCAACATCGATCTTAAAGGAGGCGTAGGTGGGATATTTCGTGGACAGCTTAGTGACTCTACCATTCATTTTGACTGCCGCAAGAAGGTTTTCCACATCATCAGCTGAGGTAGCAGGGGAGAGCCTACTAATGAAGACATTACGCATCCGCTTGTCCATCATTCTAGTGTTCGCAATTTGCATCTTGCTGAAGTGCAAATTGGTTCCAATAACTTTAAGATTGGGGCTCAGTTCCTTAAGAGTTGGATTACGGGTCAGTGTTTGTTCTTTTGTTCTTTGGCTTGCAATCATTGCATACGTTGTAGTGTCTCTATGGGTCTTTACATTAGATACAATCGTAGCCCCTGTATAATGGTTACCCCCTCACGTTGTTTGAGGTGGAGCCACAATTGCGATGCACTTCCGCAGCCAGAGCATTATCCGGTCTCGAGCGCGAGGACCACATATGTGAGTTTTGTGATCGCGAAAAGGTGCAATTTGGCAGGTTTTGCTCCTGATGACTTCTATGGATCTTCTGGGAGGCAGTATTTCCAGAGTATTCGCTGGCATCTGCTGTGATTTCAGGGCACACAACTTCAGACCCACATCTTGTAAGAATGGGGGATGGAGAGGAGTCATGTGATAATAAAGATGGGGTGGTTTGGGTAGGAGCTCTCGGTTTCGCATGAAAGTGTCCTTCCGGAGGATGCTGCTCATGATGGTTAGTTTGAACGGCAAGATCACAAACAGAGTGCTTCAGGTCATCAAAGTTTTTTCCCAACACCTCCAATGTTTTGTGCATGCATTCATTTTGTTCTCGTAGTCGCTTGTTTTCAAGCAGTAGGTCTGCGATTTTTTTCTATTTTTAATTTTCTTCTATTTTTAATTCGATCCACCAGCCATATAAGTAATTTTGAGATTACTATTCACTGAGCGTTGTTCCTGTGCATAAATTGTGTATGTCCATAAATTGTACACTTTGTAAATATTGAATACCACATTGTGATATAGAATTTAACCTGCATCCCCCTAGCTGAGAAAAACTGATATATTAGAGCCACCCAAGAGCTATCTTATCTGCTCCCCGTGTGTATATGACCATAAATTGCTTGTGTTCTCTTGTCAATTTGCCTGTTTTTGCTCTATGAAAAACCCGAAGTTGCAGAGGAAGGAACCTTGCTCTCCTCTCCTGAGACCGACTAACTCAGCCGCATAGTGAAAAAAAACC